>NW_009627031.1:0-38446 GCF_000690535.1 Cariama cristata
GACATCTATCTCCTTGACGGAGACTGTATCTCAAAAATACATTCACCGAGCTGTCTATAAATTCAAATAAACCCTGCAATTTAATTTTCAACATATCCATATGTTTGAGAATCAAGCTTTCAGCGGTTGAGTACAGTTTGTGTTGATACTACTGTACCCAATGAATAAGGAGGAAACAATGCAGTGCCACTGCAGCTATAGCCAGGTTTGGCAGGGGGCTGCAGGAGAGAAAGGATTCGTCCCAGTGTTCTGGGTCTAATTCAAGATCCAATGAATAGAATTTCCCAGAAGTTCATCCTTTCTTGTTTGGTCAAACGCAACCTTTTTCATGGTTTAGAGGAACTATGTCATTACTTAGTTAGAAACACAAAGAACCAAATGTGTCATTGTGTACCATGGAAATGCAGCCAAGAATCTTTTACGATAAAATAAAACCTTTAATTCTTTAAGAAAAATAATACAGTAGAATGTGCATTCATTTAACTTCTTAAGTATATATTTTCAGAATATCTGATCAGTTATATTATGTGCAAGAGAGAGAACACCTGAGACAGCTGCTGTAACAAAAGGAAAAATGCATTAGTTATTTTTCGGTTTTCAAAAAGGTATTTCCAAAATAAGTCTCATTCCTTTGTGCATGTCTGATTGTATTTTTGCTAATGAAAAAAAAGTTCTCTTCTTATAAACTATATGAGGGCTGAAGGAACAGGTTGAACTAATGAACAAACAAGTGAAGATTTTAACTGAGAATTCATTTGCACTTCTGGAATGTGACAGATACTGTAGGTTGAGAAATGTAGTCTTCTAACGGTAGGTCTATCCACACAGTCAGTAGGATCCATGAGAGTATGTTGGGATCAGCCATAAAATTCCTAATAGCTTAAAGTATTCAAAGATACTTCTGATAGTAATCACCAGCTACAGAATATTGATTGGGGTACTCAGTGCCCAGTGGTTTCATTCCAAGTTTTTGGTGCAACCTGTGGCTCTATAGTGGTGATATGCTTCAACCCCAAATTTCATACCAGAACAAAAGCTGTTAACTTGACTATCTATTAGGTCTAGATTGGGCCTGACGCTACAAACCTAAAAGGGGAAGGCAAAAACTCACTCTACACATCTTGCTCAACCAAGATCTTAGTGTTGGGAGGATGAGTGAGTTCAAATCAGTTCACCCACTTGCGTGCTCCCCAAGACAGATAACCGCAGGCAGAGTTTTGACTACTTTGTGAGAATGAAAGAGGAGTAAGGAGCATCCTCCATTCAGTGAGGTGGACTGCCCTCACTAGGTCTCAGACTTTACTCAGATAGTCTGGAAATGTCAGAATCTGTTGAACTCAGTAGTCAGGAACATAAGGTTGCAAAAGTATTTTCGGTGACATATTTAGCTTTTATAGAGCTGGCAAAATACTGTCTCATATTTTGCCACTGGTATTTAAAGTTTCTGTCTTCATTTGCGTACTACAGTCTTTTAAAGGCCAAAGTTGGGATGTGTCAGAATTCTAGAACAATGAACATTTTGTACAACATAGCCAATTTGGGTACTAAAATTAGTAAAAGTCAGTACTCGGGTTCTCCAGGGTCTGCTTTTTTCATCAGGGAGAACATGACAATCTCCCATTAGACCATTAGTGGTTTGTTAGGTGATAGGTAAGAAGATACTAATTTTTAATGTCTTGGATCATATTATACTATTTCTGTTCTTCAGCAACAAACTTTCTGAGCTGTCCAAAAGTGCCAAAAGTTTGTTATTGATAACTGTTAAGACTATAATGGTCAACATGTTCAATAAATTTTCCTTGCCAGGTATGTATTTAATCACTTTTTTTTTTCATAGAGGAGAATTTGGTGTTGAATATTTTGGTACATCTAACATTAAAAACTTAGGCATATATAGCTAGCTAATAAATTATGAAAATACGTATTTGGATGATCTGATGTTCAGATACATGTTTTCATGTCATCTTCATATTCTTATTGTTAGGCCTTCAGATTTGAACCCTAGCCACTAATTTTTTCCTTTTTTTAAGATAATAGAACGATGTTGACTTATCCTGCCAAGCATATGGTCCTTGAATTTGTGGAAGTTTCTGCATAATGTTTCAGTAGACTTTTCACTGATGTTAGATAGAAGGATTTTGTTGTGGAACCAACTACACAGGATACTTTATTTTATTGACCTCTAACACAAAACCTTCCTAGATTTTTTTTTAGAGGTGCTAAATTATTTTAGAAGAAATTAATTAATTGTAGTCCTTGAAAACAGTCCTGTAATGTGCAGTTACATTCTAATCAGCTGCAATTTTCTAATCTTTCAATTTTCGTCAGCCAGGATCATCCATATGTATAGGAATTTTTAGTATCCTGTTATTGTTGTTTATTCTTTTTTCAAAAATATTTTAACTAAAAAACAAAGGAGCAAACATTTTAAAAAAAAATGCAGTTGTGTAGCTTTGAAAATTTATTGCACAGCTGGGGGCATTTAAAGAACTTAATTAACAAGCTCCAGCCTTAACATTCTCTCTCTTTAAGGGGAAAAAAAAAATCAGTTAAGGTTTGTCCAATTAAATTTTAGGGGAGTATGTTGATAAAAAAAAAAAAAGAAAACCAACTGTGATTGTAAGCTTACAGTTTAAAAAGAGAAGCTCCAGAATAATGAAAACTTCCAAGCTGATTAATTCAGTGGAAAGCTGTTCTGTGCATAGTTTCCACAAACTCATAAGCACTTGGGCATTTTTAGCCCAAATTTAATTATAGCCTTTGATAATCAGGCTTCGCTCAAAAGAAATCCCCTTCTTCCCATAATACTTGATGATGTAATGCTCTATTATAACTCAGAACTCTTCCCCCAGCACCAAAAACAAGCCGTCTTCATGTCAATGGAAATAAAAGGTGACCTCTCCTCTCAGAGTCTTACATTTCATGTTCTGCAAACTGATATAGATCATCCAAGGCTGTGTTGGTTTTTGGGTTCTTTTTGTCGTGTTGTGGTTTTTTTTGGTTTTTTTTGTTTTTTTTTTTTAAATTTGCTACTGGCTGAAAACAGCTAATAAAGGCTCAGTTCAAAGCCGTCTATTTCTTAGTGGGGGGGGGAAAGATGTTATTCTGACATCATTGCTCTGAATGAGCAGCCTGTGGTTCATACAGTATACGCTCCCCTGGAATGACAAATTTTCTGCCTTTTTCTTGGGGGAATGTTCAGGCGAAAGGAAAAAATGCATAAGAGAAGCAAAGAAAATTCATTTGTATAAGCTGGCCCCCCTACTGTGGAATTTTCAATTATATATATCTAATTATGGCTGTCAGTTGATGAATTGAGAAAAGACATTTTTTGTCCCCCCTCCTTTTTTTTGTCTCTTCGTCATCTCTTCTGTTAGAATGATTATAGCACACTTACACAACTAATTGCCTTACTGCTTATTAGTGATACAATTATGCAGGCCAGACTCCTTGTGTGAACAACCATCTGCAGAGAAAAAAAAAGTGACACTATTCAAAACTATCCATAATTTAACCAATGTTATTCCAATGCACTGAGCTCAGACAATTGTTGGGCCTTCATATTTCATACCCACCCTGGAAAAAGAGGGTTGTGGGGTTTTTTTCTTTTTTCCCCCTCTCTTTCTCTCTTTTTCTCTGTGCACTGATTCACCTCTTTAGACCCACTGTGAATTGGAAAGAAAGGAAGAGAAAAAAAGTGCTTCATATGTCAACAAAAAGGAGGGAAGTGAAGCATGGCTAATGCCCATTCCTCCTGTGGGCAATTTTTCTTCAAATTTTATACTAACAGGCATTTTTTTCTGCTTTAGAAACAGTTGAGAAAGTGCAGATGTCCTGACCACAGAAATCTGTGTATGTACATTTGTTGGCTTTTAAATGATTTTAAAGCAACTGAGGTACAACACAGAGCAGAGTAGAAAGTTTGCAATGCATGTAATCGGTTCTTAGGAGAAAGTGAAATTAATGTCTTTATATCGCAGCTCCCAGAGTGGTAGGTGTTAGAAACCAAACAGGTGAAAATGCAGGAGTCAAAACAAAGCTTTGTGTGTTGCTGATTAAGCTAATGTGGAATATTTAAATGTCTAAAATATACTACTTTTAAGTAGTAGCTTAGAGATAGTGTCAAAATGGCTGCTGGGGAAGCAGGGTGGAGAATAGCTTTATTTTTGTGAGTTACCTTAGTTTCTCTGTACAGTTGTATTTGTCAACTCTGAAACATCAGTCTACCATTACTGTATTTTCAGAATAAGTAGGAAGGAACGAAGTTGTTGTGGAAATCAGAATTTCTTCTTTTTTTTTTAAAGTCAGAACAAGAATACAGAAACATACGTAGGAAGGAAGAGCAAAACTTTGGTGTCAGTCCCTCTCAACATGTGTTGCAGAAGGCTCGTAATTCTCTTGGCTTACTAGAATGGAGTCTGACATTGAAATAAGGAAGAATGAAGACATTTACAATCAGTTTTGGAGGTACAGTTACAGTTGTCTTGGAGACATAGTTAAAAATGCACAGTTCTTATATTTCCAGGCCTTTATAAGTATCAGTGTCTATGTCAAGGAGAAGCTGTCAGATGACTTGAAAGAGGAAACTTGACATTCCCTCGTCATTCTTACCGCTCTTTCTAGTGCTGTTTGACTGTCACCCTGACAGCAAATATAGACTGAAGTAGAATATTTATGCTTTTGCTTGTACTTCCAGAACTTTTTGGCTCTATAGGTGAGTGTTCTGATACAAGCCCAGATTTGGACCTCTAGATCTTGGAGGCTTAGGGTTCAGAAATTTAGTTCTTTGTCCTGATTCATTCAGTGTCATTTATCTGTAACAATTTTAATGCAGTGCCCTGTTATTGTGAGCATGCCTATTACAACAAGAATGAGCTCTATTTGTCTTCAAATAGGATTCCTGCAGTTTTGTTCATGGAGTCTCTGAGGGGGCTCCTTTAATCTCAGTGATTTAAATGCACATTCAAAGCTGAGAACTCTGAATTCCTTAAAAATGGCATACTTCTAATGTCCAACTTATGTGGGGAGGGAGTTACAAATCCAGCTTCTAATGATTCTAGTCCTGAACTTCTCAACCTTGAGTCCTCTCAGCTATGATAGGAAGGAAGAGAAGCACTGCCTTGCAAATTCATGTTTTACTTGTGCCTCAGTTTCATGGAATGGACCATTTCCAGTTTCAAATTTTATTATTTTTTTTTCCGGGACATGCATCTGGGTGGCATAATAAAGGACTGTGCTTCTGCAGTTTGTCTGGTGGCTGTGTTATCTACTGTGTGTTTTCTTTCATCTTCAGTATATCTGTACAAGAGTTGCTAATAATGCCAATAAGTATCTTGCATTGGAAAAGTTTGCAGGCTGGAAGTTAATGTGTTCTTGAGGGTATTCAAATTTACCTCACCAATACTATCTGTGATTTGAAAGCTGAATAACTCCATCTTGGTCTTTCCATTCTGTTCTGGAAAGTAAACTCTGATTTTCTGCATTCTGAAATTACAACCTAAATCAGAGGAAAAATGGTGGACATGGTTAATTGTTCAATGCCTCATAGTATTCTTGCATATCAAATCACCTCATGTTTCTCACTGTAAAATGTACTATTAACACTTCAGAAAACCTGACCTTCTAAGAAGCTTTACAGATTTTCTTTTTTACTTAAGTATGCATGACAAAATATCTTTGAGCTGTCTCAGCTCTGTAATAACCGGTGCACTGCTCCCAGCAGTTAAGATTTGTGATACCTTATGTTCCTCTCAAAGCATGTAGTTTTGGTATTCTGTAGCAAGAAAAACTGACAATCTAATTATGCAGATTAAAAAAAAAAACTTCCAATCAACGTGGTGTGACGAAACGTCTGGAAATCATCTGCGCATCACATACCTGAACACTGGAGATCCCAACAGGCAGATGAAGACTTTCTGATGTTACAGCCTATTTCATAGTTCCCGGAACCTTCCCCATGATATTATGGTGGTTGTGGCAATAAAAAAACGCATTGAACAACAAGAAGGACAAAAATGCTGGTAGTTTTTAAAAATTGTATCATCATGCATGCAGCAGAAGTATGCAGATACAGCTTTAATGCTGGCATGTCCCACACTTTGTGTGCCTTACTTAGCACGCTTCAGAATTTTTTTGGATAATTTCTTGTGTGCATGTCTAGACTGCCTTGAAGTAATCTTAGCGCAGTATAACGTGTAACTTCGCATGAGCTTATTTATCTGCCAAAAGCATACTCTGCAAATAGGTTATTTTTTCTTTTTTTTTTGTTGCTGGTTTTATCTCTATCTTTTACCCACTCCTAAAAAACATACAAAGCATGCACAGGCTTAATGGGTGCCAGCTACGGGGATGTGTTATAAAGTACTACTGCAGCATTTCCTTGCACTTTGTGAAAATTCACAGAAAATGTTTCTACAAAGGGGCTGGATGTGTGACAGTGGCTGAAGGACAGTTATTTAAACACTATTCTTTACCACCAGAAGGTAACTTTTAAACTTATTTGGTATCTGTGCAACTAAAATGTTTATTAAATTTAATTACTTAGAGACTGTGAGGAAGAATTAGCCATAGGAACCTTCTTATTCGCAAAGAACTTAAACTGATAAAAAGTAAACAAAAAAACAAGAGTGAGAGAGAGAAAACAAGCATGGAGGTGCATATATGCCTGGTGTCATTTCAGACAGCTCAAGGTTTTCCAGAGGAGTTCTCCCGTGTATTTTAGAAACAGTCTAGAAAAGTGGGTAGGGAACACTCTCATGATGCGGGAAATCTTGGGGGGTTGGTTTGGTTTGTTTTTTAATTTAGGACGTGAATTTCCAAAGTTTCTGAAATTTTGATGAATATCTCTGATCACCAAGCTGTTGAGTAGGCTAGATGTCATACTTCCCGTCAGTTTTTTCATGGTAAATGACATAAGGTATTAGTTTTGTTTCTCATTGAAAAGCAGCATAAATCAAGGTCTTAATTTTTCATGAAACAGATGCCTTGTTCCCTACTGAGCCTTGCTGCTAAGGAGGTGTGCTTCTTTTATGAGTTCCATTATTATCCAAATGCCTCTTCTTGGGTCTCCAGTAATTTCTGTGATGCACCCTAACGGTTTTGTGTTTTGGAGAAATCCAGTGGATATGCATGGAATACATAAACGCACATAGTCGTTCCTGCGAATCATATGATTTTAACGTCTTTTAGAGGCTGTTGAGGTATTTCCTTTGCAATCCACTTCAACGTACAGAAAGTTTCATAGGAAACATTGCATTGTAAGAGGCCTCCACCCTCTTCAGCTTCAGCTAGTGAGTTGGGAACATATAGGAATATTCACAAGCTGGTATTTTACTTGCCATTTTCTCCTCCTTTGTAAATAATAAATTAATTATCTATAGACAATCTTTCATAGTCCTTCTAGTTTCTGGTATTACACTGGGAACTAGCCTTGCAAGTGTATAGACATTCGCTGTCTGCTGTTTTGAACTTTTCTCCATGGATTCTGTGCTTCTCCTATGGAGCTCCATGCACGCTGGGTAGCAACTCAGTTGTACCAATGGGAAACATCTTTAGCTTTGCAGAGTTTTCTTCCCCATACTGCTTCTCTGTGCCATTTGTGGGGATGGATAGTCAGATTGGGAACAGGGAAGTCTGTTTTGCCACTTTACTGTGAAAAGCTACTGTCAGAGTTTATGATCTGGCCCTACATAATATATTAGAATAATTGAGAAGTAGAATAAAAATATACTTTGATCAAGAGGGGAAAAAAAAAAGAGTGGGTTTTGAGGTAAAATAAACTGCTGAACAAAACAAAAATCTACATCTCTTTTTTACTCAAAATCACTAAGATTAAATAAAACGAGAGAGGCTCAAGTTTTCTATGGTGAGAGGAGAACTTTCAGGTGTTTAGCTTTAAGGAAATTATTCTAAAAACCTGCTAAATATGTACTTGTGAGGTGAATTTTCATGTTTCTCTGAATTAGATCTTGAAAGCATTTTCATGGATTTTTTTCTCGATTTTTTTTCTTCACTTGGCTTTGAAGAGGATAAAAGAAATATATGAAGCAAACCAATCAGACAATACTTTTTTTTCTTTCATCAAAGATGAGAACTTTTCTGCACAATTCTTATGCAAGATGTGTTCAAGAATGTTTCCCATAAATAATGTCGAAGCGGCTTGAGGTAGATACAAAGTAAGTAAAGTAGCTGACAAAAGACTGAATGTTAGAATTTGGGCAAGAAAATTCCACATGTGACTCTGCCAGTGGAAGAATTAATTAATCACTTCAGTGATCTTTTGATTTTGAATTTTTTAAAAAGTAAAAAGGAAAACAAAAAACTAGTTACCGTTGCTAAGTATCTATCCCTCAGAGTTTAGCTAGGAATCTGAACTTTAGAGCAGAGGCACAGAAAGTTGATTGCTTTAACTTTGTCTAAGAAAATAAACTTATTGTTACGTGCAACTTTTTTATATATATTTCAATATCTGTCAACTCTTCTAATATAAGTTTTAAAGAACTCTTACAAAAGCTTTATTACGGTATTATTTACAAATATTCTTCTTGTTAAAACAATTTATTCTAGGACTAGAAGAGACTGAATTGTACAAATTTACATGTACTACCCAGTGTTAGAGGATTTAAATGAGGATCTATTTGGCCTGTAATTTTTTGTACTGCTGCAGTAATTCTGCAAAAGCCTCTGGAGCATGGCATTCAAAACTAAATTAACTTTAAGATCATTATTTTTGCCATAAGAGTTGTAATAATTTACATAACCTTTGAAACAAATGGTATTAAAAGTATGACAATAAACATATTTCAGAACTATTTTGAGTGATATGTTACCTATATGAAAGAAGACATTTCTGATATTAGTTTTTTAAGACCTTATGAAAGTATAGCAAGATCCACTGGTTGGATATTCATCTAAACTGAAGTTAAATGAAGATTAGCCTTAAAATGATGGGGTTTTTTATCTGCAAGATTAACCGCTGAAGCAAATTCAGCTGTTGACAGGGCAGCTTTGTCATCAGTTCTTCAAAGTAAATGGTCATAACAGTTCATTTTTGACTTATAAATGTATTAATGCACCTTTTGTAGGAAAGGTGTCCAAAAGTAGCATCATGACAAGGTTAAATATTGGGGGGGGGGGGGGGGAGTTATAAGTTTGTGTGTATATATGTACATACACATAATCTGTATATGCATTTACAAGTGTATGTACAGCCATCTATACACTATTCCCTGTACGCTGCCTTTAGCTTTTCCTTTGTGTTCTATTTTTTGAGTTAAATCTTTGAAAGCATTTAATAAAAAAACCAAACCCACCACACCCTTCTCCCAGAGTCTCTAATACTAGAACACATACAATGTGATGCTGTAGTTACTTTAGATAAGTCAGATATTGCATTTCTTCTGCTGATGATGTTTTTGATTTTCACATTGACCAGATCTAATCTGGAGACTGACATGATTATACCAACACAGGGACCTTAAAGAAGTCATGTACTGTGACTGGTATTAAAATGGGGGGTAGGGTGGGGAATCATGGCAAGTGAAATAATTTGCTTTGGTTGAGAAATCACTTAGCCTGTCATTATTTTACACAACCAAAGACAGTGCTGGCCGTAATCTGCTGCCTTTCAAGTAGGAAAAAATACATTACTTATGCAGTGAATGTTTCTAATGTAACAAAGAGAAGGAATAAAAATGCCTTACAACAGTTTTATTAAAAACAAATTCCCACAGTAAATACATATACACTCTGGTACCATGGTGAAACAGCCAAAGACATCACTGTTAAGTGCTATGGGAAGTACTTATAAATTACTTGAAATAAAAAACATTGTTGCCTGGACATCAGGGTTGAAATGCTGCAGTTTGTAATAAATTAACACAGAACTTCACTTCCCCTCCTCTAACAAAGCAGCCATTTGTCTGAATAACCCACATTCAGCTGTGAGTTATATTTTCACAACTGCAACTGCATTCATTTGCAAATCATTCTCCAGTTTTAATGCTCAAGTTTTAAATACCTTAAGAACTAATAAATAAAGCAAAGTAGAGCAAACAGTTGGCTTGTAGCCTAAAAACTGGCCTAATTTCTGGGGGGTTTTCTTTCTTCTTTTTCCTCTTTCACAGTAATTTTGTACATGTCTGACATTTCTTTAAGCTGTGTTTTGTTTTTAGTCTGAATGTTTTTTCACAATATTTAAATTTAGTGAGAACATTTCATATTAGCAGCAAAAATAAGGCTACAGTTATTCAGTTTTTAAGAATATTAAAACATTTGTAAGGATTTCATTCCTTGACTAGTTTAGAATAATCTTTGGGTTACCTTGAGATTTTTCTGTTGTAAATCACTTTTATCTCTTGCAAACAGGTTTTTATTTTTATTGGTCTTGGGCTTTATGCAGAACTTTTGCTCTTTAGAGTGAGTCTCACATTTTCCTAGATTAACTTTAAGAATAAATCAGAGAGCTTTTCTCTATAAGGCAGTCTGCTTTCATTACCTATTGGGTAAAAATGAAATGCAATACTTTATGGATATTTAAATAAACTCTTCAAAGGAGTATGATAGAAACATTTATTTGCAAAAGTTGAGTTTTGAGGTTATTTTCCTGGCATAATTGAAGGCTGGTTTCTATAGATAGAATCTTAGGCTTTGTTCTACTTACTCATTTTGTTTTGAATAAATTCCTGTGGGCATGCCTGAAAGGGTTGGTAGTCATTTTCAGGAAGTGAAATTTAGGGAACAAAGTTCTTTGGTTTAGAATTCATCAAGTTTTCATAAAAGAGGATTTGAAACACTTCTAAAATCTCTTTTCTTCTTTTGTGAGGGTAGCCCATCTGCATGGCGAAGTGTTTCTTAGTGTAAACGGTGTCTGCTGAATAGAAGTATGCAATTTTCATGCAAAACCTTAATTTACAAAAATATCTTGGATTCTTATTAGTTAGCATTGTACTCACTACGTTAGAATGAAGAGTATCAAGGTCAGTTATTTGAAAGTATTTCTTTTAACTATAACTGCTTGTTTGTAAAAGATTGTGGTAGTTTTTGAAGAAAAAGCATTCTGGTCCCCCCCACCCCCCATCCCCTCAATTAAATGCATGTATATCAGCTGTATATGTATCAAACACCTATGTGCTTAAAACTTTGAAATAATCTCATCTCTCTGCAGATTTAAGCAGATATGCTGCAGTGTCTTATTTCACATAACATCTATGCTAATCTGAGAGTGAAGGAGGGAGTTCTACGTAGTTCTTCCCTCCTGCCCTCCATTTAATTTAGAGATAAACATGTCTTCTTGTTGATCCAATTTAAAGCTATTCTATTTTTCCCCATCTGCATTAGAAAATTATCTGTATTCTACTAAATCTCTCCTGTTGAACCAAATGGAGAAGGAAATAATGAAAATACCTGGTTGACAAGGGAAGAGACTGCCACTTTTGAGATTAGATGACTTGGATTGCTTTAGCTGTGACATGAAACTGCTCCCAGTGAACTACATTGTGCAACTGAAGATGGGTTGAGAAAGTAAAATTAATCTTTGAAACTGGGCCTATAGGTATGATGCTACAATTCCTCAGACATTTCTGTAGTCCCCCTATTGAAGAAAGTGACTGTAACTCTTCAACTAATGGATTTTTTATTTTTTTTTTTTTTGGGGCGGAAATGGGTTCTCTTTAGCCATCCATCCTATGGCCCTGCCTCTGATAAGTTCCAATTATATTCAAGGCTATTAAGCAGGCAGCATTTTCTTACTAAAGAAAATAACGAGTGTACGGGTATCCTACTACATCCACATAGCGCAGATCTCTGTAAAGCGGTACAGGCTGCCATGGGTACCGAGCATCATTTTAACCTGTGCAGCAGTAATGTGTAATACAATTATTATGGGTGTACTACAGAGTCAGTCAAGCCTTGCTTAGCTAATAAACCAAGTAATTCTTTCAATTTAAGCAAAATTATTGAAAAGACATAAAGCAAGACTTGTCTATGAAATTTGCAAGGAGCTTTTCTATTGCATACTATCAGTTACTGAAAAGATTAAAACTCTTCATGTGCACCTTTTGTAAATTCTTAGCAATAAATAATGTAGGGTTATCAAACTGCAAGTACATTTTCATTACGCACATGAATGTTCATAACAACCAAAAATTGACTTCCTTGTGTTTGAGAGAGATTTGTATGAGGATAAAAAAGATTGGGGTTAAGATTAAGCGGTAATGATGTGACAGGCTTTAGTTAAGACAAAATCACTTCTCTAGTTAGCAGAGTAATTTCAGCAATACATCTTCTGTAATTTTTTTTAATCGCTTAGTGATTACTTATGTGGTGCTATTTGATTCATTGGCCATCAGTAATAGATTAAGATTCTATGCTTAGGCCATCATTACTTTTCAACAGGCCACCCATATGGTGTTAGTGTTGAGCCAGTGCAAATCCCTCAGCTTAGCACTGTATATTCTGTTAAAGAAGACTACGTGAAATGCTGACATTAGCATATGTTCTCTTATTCTGTTGACCTTTATCCATGGCATTACATTAACACTGGATCTCTGGAGTTGGTCCAGTAAGAAATTGGGTTGAAATTATAAAATTAGCCATCTGTCTATTAAAACTTTACCGAGCCAGTAAGTTGGAACAAGTGAGCACAATGATGCAATGAAATGTAACTATCAGATATTAGATGCATGTTGGGTTTGATTTTCTGTATGTTTTCTTTTCTTTCAATTATCAATGGACTTTTTTCCCGTAAGTCTTCCATTGTGATTTCTTATGACAATACATGCATGGTTGATGAGAACCTATGTTTTTAAATTTATTAGGTATTAATTTTTCTTCCTGCACGTTATTCCCATTTGATATTCTGAAAATCTCACTCTGATCATTAAAGTCTTTTTTTTAAATGAAATTAAGTATAGAAACTTGATATTCCTGACATCTCTGTTAAGAATGGGTGAATTTTTTCCTTTCAGTCTGGTTTTCTTTTCAGTCTAGTTTCTGTGATTTTGATTCTAAAAGTACTGTGGAAATATATAACAACTTAAAACATGGTTGCAGTGGTGATAATTAGTTGTTCCAGAGCTACAATTTCAAAGAACTTGAACAGCTTCCCTCTTCGATTGCAAAGTCTCTATTAAAAATAGGAACTACAGTAGCTTGGGCTATAAAGAGCCTAGTGGAGCATTTTTGAAAAATAATTCATTTACTAATTAACAAAATAGTGTTTGTTTATTTACAGTACATAAAATGTTTCTATCAGGAAACAGACTGCTAAGACTCTGCAGCTAGCCTGCTGTGCTGACAGGAGAACATCTGCAGTTTAATTTAATACATTTACTAAATGAAGTGGGTAAATAAAGGGATGTTAAACAGCTACTTGCCAGCCTCTGGTATTTTTACTTTTCTCCGGAGGTCAGAAGCACTGATGAATGATTCCCCTTCTTTCCGTTTGCCGTGTTTACAAGAGGCTCCCATGTACCAACATTGTTCCAAAGGGTGCCATGTTGCAATTGTGATTGATGAAATTACATTGGCCCGTCACACCTCACTTTATCTGCTCATCTATCTCTTTAAATGCTCTGTATGTTACTGTCAGGGATTATTTTACTCAGAATATTACTTCATGCCTTTTCGAGTGCATTTTTTTGAGTGTGCTATGTGGTCACCAGTCACAGTAAATGGAGTAACTGAAGAATGAGGACTATGTGTGTTTTGCTCAAATTCTGGACTAGTGAAATCTGATTTCAGTAGGTCAACAATTTTAGTCCCAGCCAAAAATGTGATTACTTTTTCTTTTGTAAAGAAATCCTACTGATTTTTTTTTTTCTTAGAAATGATCGTATGTAAAGTCAGGATCACATTATGCTTTTTTTGTTAAGAAAGCATTTTCATTTTCTAATAAAGTGGATTTAAGGGATAATTTGACCCTTTTTTGAGGCAGTTGTGCTAGCTTGAGTCACTCTTGGTTCCTCATCCTGTTCCAGGCTTTATGTAGGTAGATGATCAACCTAGAGAAAGAAAGATGTTTGGGTTAATAACATAGCTAAAGGTGGATATTTTACCAAATACGGTACTTTAACCAAAGGTGACTTTAAAATGCTCATCTTTGCTTCATCATTTTTAAGACTAATCCAGTTTGCCAGGTGAATCTCAGAAAAAGCTGTAACCATAATGGAGGTATTGAACACAATAGTAAGAAGTGCTTAAGCCACTGCTTCTTGCCAGAAAAAGGCAATTTTATGTCTTGAATCACAGATTTATACAACATTACACATGAGCTCTAGGACAAAGCATAGAAGAGAATGCAGTTTTCCTCGTTTTCAGTCATGTACCTTAACCAGAAGTCCATTGCTATTATTAAGTGTGCAAGTATTTTTCATGGAAGGGTTAAAATGTGCATTTATCTAAGGCTAGGCTGTTTCTGTTATACCTTATAATGAGTCTTGGTAATTAATTCCAAAGATGATTACTTATAAACTTTACCTATTTTCCATAGGCATTCAATTCTATATCCACAGGTTTTACCGGTAAAATCCAGGTACTTCAGTTAAACCTGGTCATGAAGTGGTGAGTATTAGAATGATACTTATTTAGATGAACTTGCAGTAACCGATTTGCTTAGCGGGCATGCCACTGCATGGCTCTAATTTGGGGACTTCATTGTTAGGAGTCTAGTTAGGATAGGAGTCCTTGGCTCAAGTAGTACTTTGGCTGCCCTGTGGCCGAATCATGCTACTCTGATGTTAGTTCCACATTCTAATGGCTAGAGTCAGCAAAATAAAATTTTAAAGTTTGTAAATTTATAAAATAACTTAGAAACTTTAGCAGCATACCTTAAATGGATGTTGAAAATACTGTTCTGTAGATACTAGGTGGATTAAGCCAATAATGTAAGAATTTGCAATAACCATGATAAAAAAAAAAAATAATCTATAGGAATACACAAAATCTGATTCTCTTGTAGTAAAAAAGTGAGTTAACATGCTAATGCCTCCTCCCCCTCCCTCCTACTAATCCAGGAATTTAAAAAGCTTATGAAAGAGGTCTGTTCTTGATAGATGGTGAGCAGGATGAAAAGGAAGTATTTTTTCATCAACTAATACTAATCTCTTTCAATGTTGTAAGTAGTATTGGAATAATTAAAGAGTATATATTGTGTCAAAAGATATACTGGATGTTAACAACAGCTTGTGATTAATCCTTGTGTGCCTCTAGAGGTACATGTGTCTCACTGGTGAGGTTGAGCTGGGGAGAAGAGATACACAGCGACATTTTCACTGCTCCTTCTTTGAGATTCCACTACAAGGACTCACCTTTCCATTTAATATGTAAAGGTTTCGTGAACGGTTGTTTTCTGGGAGGTCTGATGAGTCAGAACTCCCACAAGTATGATCTTTTCTCTGGCTACCACACCCCTAATCCAGGCAGTTCAGTCCCTTGGTACGAAGGGGTGGTTCCATCAAGTTTGCTACTAGATCGGTGCCCTATATTGGCTTGTTACATATGGAACTTCCCAGAAAATGAACTGCACCATGAATCAAGTAGAGAGTGCTTAATAAGAATATCTGTTCTGTTGCTGGAGCATCTGTTTGTCAGAACAAAAATAAAAGTTATTTATTAGCAAAAACTGATGTTTACATATTCATACAGAGAAAACAGTTTAATTCAGACTCTGTTATATGCGCACACATACCTATACCAAAGATTCTCCAAAACATGCATATGCATTCTTTTTTATTTTAAGGGAGTGCATAAAAGTTTTCTAACCATGCTTTGAACTTATTCATAAGATTTTATGTGTCTACCTGGACCAGATTTGAAATTGCTTTTTATAAAATATGCTGCATTTATAAAATGCTTTTTTGGATGCCTTTTTATTTTTCAGTGTTTTTA
Organism: Cariama cristata; assembly: GCF_000690535.1. Lineage (NCBI taxonomy): Eukaryota > Metazoa > Chordata > Aves > Cariamiformes > Cariamidae > Cariama > Cariama cristata. Next base: position 15,886 of record NW_009627031.1, read on the forward strand.
TCAGCCCCAACTCCAGCTTTCATAGAGCCTGGGGAATTTACAAAGGAGCCAACTCAGAGTAAACTTAAGTCATAGATATTATACATACAATAGTCTGTCTGCTGACGCCAAGCCTCACTTTCCTCCTCCGCTAATAAAAGCCAGTAACAGTTGTCTGATCTTTTGCATCAAAGACAGTGTTTATGAAGTGGCCTGTATCGTTATCTTAAAATATACATATAATTCCTGCATTAAAAGCTTGAGAGGAATTATGAATCAACATTTCATAGTAAATTGTACACAGATTTGAGGACTAAAATAACATGTTTCATTCATGAATACTGGACCTTCAAAATAGGAGCACCTATGAAACAGGCTTCCCTCTGACTAATGGTATTTACTTACCTGAATGATCTTTGCGTGTGTGTGTGTCCATCCAATATTTAAAAATTTAAATAATAGTAACCCAGAGTTTTTCTATTCACAGACTTTGGGATATTGGATTTAAATTGAAGTGGGGTCCAGCTCTTTACATAAACAGATTTTAGCTCAAGGTCCTCTGGTTATCAATAGAGAAATACAGAACAGACTGCGGGACTGCAGTTCCAGCAGCATATTGCAAGGCTTAGGTATCATTTAGACCACCTAGAAATAAAAGAGCTCTTGGCCGCTTGGAACTGTTCAATCTGGTTGGCAGTTTATCATGAAGTTCTCAAGCGTGTGGGCTATGGTCTAGGCAGATTGTCTCAGTGGTTGGAGTCAGCTCCTAGCCTAACTGAAGAGTACCTCCTGCCCCTGGTTGCATATATGGACAATGTACATGGTCCAAGTTTGCCATGGGAGGGAACGTTGAAAAACAGGCATCAGGGAGCACCCAGCCAGCCTAATCACACCTCCAGCTGCAGGGTCTGGAGGAGAAGGGAGCTCGGAGTGGTTGGCATCGGTGGCCCTGTCTCTGTCCACATGTTTGTAGGCACTGCCTGGGTTGGAGCAGCTCAGGGTCAGGAAAAGGGGCTAGAGGTAGAGCCTGTCCTGTGAAGTGAAGCATGCATTGCCAGGTGCTTTCTGTCCACGTGCAGATGGTTTACCTGTGGATATATAACAGATCGGCTACTTTAACGTCGCCTGCATGAACAGTAGGTTTGAAGATGATTCTACAGATGACAGAAAAATTCTATTGTTTATTTCAAGTATTATTTTTATTCTTCCATGATGAATCTTTAAAATACACAGTCCAAGGGGCTTTGCTCAGGATCCTTTAAGTAACTGTAGATATCTGGTGACTTTTCTTTGTATTTTTATTTTTCCTGGCAAATACCAATTCACTAAACGCTGTGATTCTTGGCACCTAAAAGTAACACTGAATTCAGGTTGAATTCAGTGAACATATTCAAGTAAAAAAATATGTTGAAATATCAAAATGTTGAGTAAATTCGCTGGTATAGTCAGAAATTCTAATGAGATTTGCCTGGGTGTGACAAAATACATGAGAACGGGTTGTAACATTGTCATTTTTTTTCCATATTGAAGTGGGTAGCTGGTGTTACAGTACATATAGGAGCAATGTTTGTGAGGAACTGAAGTAAATGGCAAGGAAGCATTGCAGCTTTAGATATCCTCTTGGCCTCGTCTAGAATGCAGGCTTTGAACTTTGATCTCCCACCTTTCCAGATTGTCTGCCAGATTGAGACTGCCTCCCTTCCTCTCTTCATGTATCTAGTCCCTTATTTCCAACCTGCAGAAGCCTTTGTTTTTTACAAGTAATTAAAATGCTCAAGGGAAGACATTTAATTTTGTGGCAAAGAGATGGTTTGGGGGTGTTTTTTAGTTTCTGGAGAAGAAACTTTTTTTTTAACCTGGATAGTCCAAAAAATTGATGCGATTTCTGAACTTTGTTTCTGGAATTTAATTTTTTTTAAATGCGTCAAAGAACTTGACAAAGAACTTTTAACTGCAGCTAAAAGAATCCAGAAATTATTTGTGTGAAATTGTAATTTGAATTGAAGGTGGAATAAAACTAATGTTTTGGAAAGCTTGATCTTTATTTACTTTGGAGATCACACTGTACAAATAAGGTAGTTTGAACAGGCTTCAATGTAGATCTATTCTGAAATTACATACTGATTTATCGTCACAAATACAATAACTGCTGAACAAATTTGGCAATGCTTTTAGAAAAATCTTCCAGAAACATATTTTTGCCAAAGTTCTGCAGGATCTCCAAGCACTTGCCTTAGCCAGAAGAGCATATCAAGCAGCACAGGGCAAAACAAGGTAAGAGAAACTGGTGTGTGTCGGGGGGGGAGGAAAGAAACCTCTCTCTTGCATTCCTGTATGCAAAATAATTGAATCAGGAAATTTGTTTATGAACAAGGGCTAATGGGGAGCAGAAGGATAAATCATAAATCTAGGAAATGTATGTTGCTCTGAGAAGTATAGCAAAATAGCTATCCTAGACTATATTTCCCAACTAATTTCTAGGCTACAGTGTTTTCTGCGATCTGCATGTACTGAAATGCTCCTGTATGTAATCAGCTATTTCTGTTTCAGGGTATGAAATGTCTTAGATCTTTCATTTTCATCATGACAAATGCAATATTTTCATTTCATTTCATTAGAATTATTTTAAAAATACACTTACAGGTAGAGAGAATAACTTTGATCACTTACTTGTATATATTTAGTATAAAAATTCACAAAGTACTATAAATTTGCATGCATCTGGTGTTCCTGTTTCATAGCTCATGTTATGGTTTACTTACGTCTTAGTCATTTGCATCAATTAAATTGAATTGGAATATTTTTCTCCTCCTACTTTTAGCCCTTCATCTTCAGCTGTCAACATGCACATGCCAGTCAGCAGTGTAGCTGTCAAAGCTGACATCAACAGCTTTTTTTTCTGATGTCTGTATCTGTCTTATTCTGAGTATTTCTTAATGTTTGCCTTGTTGCTAATAAAAGAATTTGCAAAGAATTAAGTTTCTACTATCCCCATCCTTAAGGGCCAGTGGAAAATGGGATTTCACTGTGGAAATCTGACTTCAGCAGAGTTCCTCTGTTCCCATTATTAGGGTCAAATTCTGGAAGGTTATATGTTTTCAATGAGTTTTTTTTTCTTTGCCATCAAGAAATCCTAGCTTCACTGAGGTTAATAAAAAAAAAAAAAATTATTTCAGCTAAACTAATTATCCCCTGATTTCATATTCCTGGTACTTCAGCTAACACAAAAACTGTGATGTTTCTTCTGAAAAACAAAATTGGAGAGCACGTTGATAGACAAAGCCATTTATGGAAGTATTCATAGTAGTGTGTACTGCTGAAACCAACTTGCGAGAATATTATTGCTCAAAACATATCCATGTTATATCCTTCATCAAAATGTAAAACTTTATCGTTTGCTTGAACGGATGCAGTATTTGTGTGCTTTACAGATCACTGAATAAAAAATGAAACATTTCAAACTTATGATTCTTCTTGTACACATTAGGAGAAAATATTAGAAGCAGCTAAGCAATAAAGCTTTTATAAATAAATAAAAAGCACCTAATTTTCAGAGCAAATGAGAGAGTATGATGAGTGATGTGCTCCTAATGAGTACTGAAAAGCTTCCAATGTAAATAAATGGTGGTAAAAATACTTTAGGTACAAATTTTTCAAACCACTAATACCTAAGTCGCAGGTCTGTTGTACAGATTTCAAAGGAAATCTTTGCATCTAACTTTTCCACAATGTAAACATTTTCTTCCTCTTCACAGGGAGATAATAAATTGGTATTCACCTCGCAGGAAGGTTGTGAAGCTTTATTGAATATCTAAGGTTTTGAAACCCGAAAGGTGCGCTGGTGTAGCAGGTGTTAGTAATGCAGGACGAGAGGAAGTTTGGTGTGAGGATTTGTCAGAAGAGAATATTTTTAAATTGAATAGTTGCAAAAGCAAGGTGTGTCTATGTGAACTCTGGCCCCAGTGAGTATCTTATTGATCATCAGAGGCATAGAACTACTGCAGAAAAGTGTTTGGAGCCTGCTTTAAAAACTAGATATTTGTGTGAAATGCATCTCACTGTATGTATTAATCTCTGAGTTACTGCGTGGCTTCATGCTAAAGGTAGCTCATAGAAAAGTTACATACGCTTCAGAAAATAAAGGCAGCATCTGTGAGACATGGTTACATTTTGTTCTATAATTAGATCTATATTGATCCTCAATGCTAAGAGAAAATTGAAAGGATTTTTGTTATCATGATTTAGGAATCAAGTTACAGCTTACACACAGAATTATCTCTAAATGTCAGGAGCAGTTCAGAAAACTTTTTTACCTGTAGTGAGTTTGTGGAAATCAAGTCCCAGTCTAACATTAGAATATTTATTCATGGTAAATGAAAGTATGAATGTAGAGATTAGAATAATAATTTCATCAAAATCTGTCACAGATAGGATAGCATTTAACAGAGACTTCCTTTTTTTATCAGGCAGCTTCCCCTTAAAAATACTACACTAGATCTATATTGATCAATTCAAATATTTACATTAGCTCCAGGTCTCTGGGCTAGGAAAATCATGTATCGGAAATGAACCATGAGATGTCACTGATGCCATTCCTCTGCTTGGAGATGCTGTCAGCTAGTCCTGGATGGATGTCTATCACATTTCTGTAAGCCAGTGACAGAGATCACACAGCTTGTCTCGGCACTCCCGCACGTTGTTAACTGTAGCTCTCCTTTCATAGTGTTTTGTCCCAATGTCTGTCCTAACTCTTCCTTCTTGCATAAATTCCTGACTTTTCTCTTGTTTCCTATTGAATCCATTATCTCCATTTCCCAATATCTCTGTGTCCTTTGCAGTGAACTTTTATAGTTTTGAAAGCTCTTGACATCTCTCTGCTACTCTTACCTAGGGTGAATGTCTCTCAACTCCTTCATTTCTTCCTCTTGATTCTTTTAGATGTCTGATTATTTTGATTGGTATGCTCTGGGCTGTCTGTATCAAATTGTTCCATGTATTTAGTAAAATATGATGTTCAAATCAAAACTCAGCTGAAGTCTTCCAAGGCCAAGTAGATAAACTTATTTCTGTTACACGTGACACGTCTATATGTTCAAGTGTGCCTACAATGTTTACATAATAATATCATATGTTCTGCATTGTTATTTCTGGGTTTTAGCATGTTTCAAATTTTGATCAGGAAAGAAATATGGGGAAGCCAAATAGGATTTTGTTTCTGTTTCCAAGACTGAGCCCTCAGTCTTATGCCCTGGTGGATCAGTAAACACTGTTTTTCTCCTTTTCCTTGCAGAAACTAAGAGTCACCCTCAACTAAGGGAAAGGACTGATTGTTTAGTATGGACCTAGCCAAGGGTGATTTCTCAAGAAACCTATCTCAAATGTTTTTGCAATGTCTTCTGTTTGACATGTTGGAGTAGGAAGCAGTTTTGTTCACTCAGTAGTTGTTAAGATTGCTGTTTTGACTCAGTTGATTTATACACAAGATTAATTTTGTACCTACTCCTTTAGCCAAAATCAGAAATGAGTGACATGGGCATCTAATAAAGTTGCTATTTGTCTTGCTTTGTTGAGCTAATCTCAACAGTGCTTAGTTTCAGAAAAGTCGAAGTGACTCCCAAGGCGTAAAAGTAAATTCGTTTCACGGTGAGTAGTACATGGATGCCTTTTTTCCTTCCCAGGTGGCTGATGTGTTAGCATGAGAGGCTTTTCCTAGCTTTATGGAAGTGACAGAGTTTAGCTACTTTGAGTTTACATGATGGGCATCCTGAATGGATCAGATCCTGTCTGCTTCCGAATCCTCTTCCAGAGTTTCAGATCTGCTCTTGGTGCTCATGAGTTTCCCCCCAGAAACATTGGCAGAGTACAGAGGAGGCAGAGCATGACGAACAAAAAGGGCGTGAGGGAGCTCTGCCTGAGGAAAGCTGAAAAGAAACCCTTTTGTAGTTACCTACGAGTAAACAGAAGGCTAGAGGCTTGCATTACCTAAAGCAGTAAAGCTTTTTGCTTCACTCTCTCTGATAACCAGATACTCCAGACAGCCTGTTGTAAATCATTCAGTAGCATCTTTGGCTCCCAGCAGGAAAACTCTCTGAATTGCTCTTGGTAATAGCTTCAAACCTGCAGCTCCGACAGGTATTTTTAGGTTTGTCTTGAAGACATATCAGCTTCCATACATTTCAACTTCTTTGTCTGGAGTCACTACAGCTCCAGACGTATCATTGAAATGGGGTATAATTGTGGTCTCATGCCTTCTCAATCCACCCACCAATCTCAACTGCTTTAAAGGAGCCTCCTGCTGTGCTACAGGGAGTATTTAGAGCCTTTCTAAGCAAAGCAAACTTGAACTGTGGGTTGTGCCTGCATTTAAAGACTACCTTGGAAAGAGGAGTGAAGATGTGTTGTGAAATCTCTTCTTTAGAGCAACATGAATTTATAATACTGGAACACTATTCTATGATTCTATTCTATGATTCCAACACTTCAAGCTATGAGTTTCATCAGAAGTATATGTTTTACATTACTTATTGTTCTGATATGTTGAATTTTCATTGAATATTTTCTGTCATTATAGGACAAATGGTAAGATGTTATAAGGCTGAGTAATACTATAATAGAGGTCTGCTCCATGCTGTTATAAAGCTGAGTATGATCTGGTGAGAAGTAGTGAAATAATCCAGTAAACTGCACATAAACATTCAAAGACAAATTACCAAAAAGGGCAAGAGAGAGGAGGAGCAAAGCCCTTTTCACTGCTCCATTTAGATCAGGATTGTGTCCACGCTAGAACACTAGAACATTTATTCACAGAAATAATCCCTTTGAACTTAGTTAGGCTAGTAATTGAAGTTTTGTGTACAGGCTGCATGCAACTTCACTGGGCAGCAGCCGTTTATCTCATGCAGTTTCAGTTTTTTGCTTTTGACAACTTCTGGATGTTTTATAGATGATTCCCAATAAAATGGGAAAGGAGAAGAAAGGAAGGGTTAATAAGAGGGCTGGGAAGTCTAGAAAGGAAACTGAGATAGGAAGGTTTTTTTCTTATTTTTACTACTTTTGTGCAGTCCAAAGGATAAAATCAGCACGACTGGAAACTTTTTCAACTGGTGCTGTATTCTCACATTTAAAATATAACTTTTAATCTTCTATAGCTGTTGAAAGATGTGGCTCTGGCTGGCTCCTTGCTTCTAATCAATGAGTAAAGTACAAATACCACCAAGTCTGTCTTTCATCATGCAAGTGAGAAATCTATATGGTCACTCTAACACATCTTACCAAAGAGCAGCTGGGATAAGATCCGTGCTTTGGCAAACTGAAGGTTTTTTAACTGCTGGAATAGAGCTGGTTGAATTGTTGGCTTTTTGCAATACAAGTTTTTATGACTTCTTCTAATATAAAACAGAAGATAAAGGGGAAACAATGCAAAATAGTATATCAACAGCAGATAACATTAACCTTGCATAGTCTCAAGAAATATTTCAGACTAGTAAAAAAGCCTTTTCCATCCATTTAAATTAATAGTTGAACAAAGCAGTATTAAAAGTCAGAAAAAATATCAAATGGAAGTCAGTGCACTTTATATAGAAATCAAATAGACAATAATGTGGATAAAGTTTTCTGAAGAATTTAAGTTATAGAAGCCACTCATAATTCATATCAACTCTATTTCAATCAAATAAGGTGAATTACTTGTTGGAAGAGTATATTAAGAGAGGGAGAAAGCACAAACATGAAGATAAGCTGGTAACCTAAAAGAGTAAGAGTACAATATGTATTTTTCCAATCCGGAAAATTTAATTAAATTTATCTCTTTAGATCTTTTTAGAACTACAGCCACGAACAAAAACAAAACACAGCAGTGGCAACCGCAATGATGTCTTACATAGAATGGAATTAGTTTGTTACAACTAAAACTGAACCATTTTTCTCAGGAACTATTCTGTAGAAACAAAAACATGCAAACACAATTGAAAGAAAATATTTACTTCAGTAAATAAGTTCATAGTCATTGTATGAACAGTTGAGTTATTTAGCTCGATTGGCACAAGTGCATATAAAGAATTAAAATTATGTCTATCAAAATTTTCCACAGAAATAACAACACATGAGCAAAACTGGAAAAAAATTATCAAGTTATTTTGTGACAAATAGTATGTTCAGCAATAGAGGTACCTAAAAAAGAAAATGCTTTCCTTGTTTGAAGCTAAGGTAGCATCTACTTCCTACTGAGGTAAATTGCCTCCATGCAGAAGCCCACTGTGCTTAATGTTAATCTTTCCATATGTTTCAATGGCTTTAATTAGGCCATAATTTTCAGTTTGCCTGTCTTGTGTCCTTTTGTCAGCAACTGGTCCTTTGTAGCACCTTCTGGGCTTAGTTTATAAAGGTTTTCCAAATTTAAACTGGAAAAATAGTGTTTGTTTAGATCCCCGATGGCGTTAATGACAGTTCAGCTCGAAACACAGATTCAGCTTTCATTCTGAACTTCCCCGGTCATTGCTGGGCTGTTTCCTGGATCAGGGGAGCCTGGACTCCCAGCTTCAATCTACCATGACTTTAGCTAGCCTGGTTCCAACTTAAACCAGAATATAAATGTTATAGAACCCTCTCAGTGGAGTTGCATTTAAGGCTAACGAAAATATCAACATCACATTGAGCAGGATCTGCCTCTTTCTTCATGGTTTGTTCCTGTAATATCTTCACTTTGTAAGGTTTCGCAGGCAGTGATTACTTCTTTGTGTGGGTGTATGTGAGATTAGATGAGGTAGTCACTACAATAATGCGAATAATATTAACACAAAATTTAAAATAGAAAACTATGCTGTGATATGAATTTTTGGAATTTAAAAATAAGCAACAATTCCAAAAGAATACATTTTTATTACTCCTCTAATAAGACATCAGTGGTTAGGTGCAATATAGACTGGGTAAATGCACATTCTGTTCTCCCTTGCATGAATTTAAATCTAATGCAAAATGGACAGATCCATTCATGCCTATGAAATTAAATCCAAATAGGTTTGCATAAGCATTAGGTTTAATGATCACTGCACAATATAATTAAAAGATGATGTTACCTTAATATCAGATTTTCTGTATGCATGTTTATTTGGAGTTTTAATTGAAAATAAACAAGATCAGAAGTGCAAAAAAAAGTAGAAAAGATGTGTGAAATGTAATGATAATGGTTGACTTCTAAACAGCCAAGGAAATTATAGTCATCTTATGTGTGGGACAGGAACAAACACCTCTTAATTGCACTTCATTATAACGTACCTTTCTTTTCTCGGTTGTATATATTAATTATAAAAATCATGTTTCAGAGACGAAAAGCTGTACAATAGGTTTTTTTTCTTTTCCCTCCCTCCCTTATGCTGTCTGCAGCAGGATGGAAGAACAATATCAACTGTCATCCACAGGAAGAGCTTAAGAGCTTTCAAAGACAAATCATAAAAAGAATGAAAGGCTATTATAAAAAAAGGAGGAAAATGCTTTGATTTCACAGATTTGCTACTTATTAATGTTTAAGGTTCTCTCTTCTTTTTAAAAGTATCTTCTCATATTGTTTTGTATGTGTTATGTGCAGGTACATCACTTTTTGATGACTATATCACATGACATGTGGATTACGTAGCTCATTATTAACGGATGGAGGTTGAGGGGATAGGATATGGGAAAAGATACTATACCAGCCTTCCAGGGCTTGTATCAGTTCTTCAGATAAGTTGTGGAAAACTTGAACATGAATTTCATGACACAAAGTGACACTGTCTTTTCAAGTTTGGGGTTTTTTTCCGTTTCATTCATGTGTTTCTTTGGAGCAATACTTAAAGACCCCTGAAAAGTAAGGACACGGTTGTCCTACCTGTATTGTGTTTATTTGGAACCAAATTTTTTTGTGGATGCAGATTTCTTTCTTGATTTGGGTTTTCAGTTGTCCTGTTTCCTATGTGATTAGCCATGATGTTTCCTTAAAACATACATTCTAGCTTATAAAACTGAATAGTCTCACTGGATTTGTTGAACCTAGGAGCTGAATGATGAAGAGTTTGTGACTGCTGGATGTAGCCTTGCAGTGTAACCTTCTGCATGAAACTTGCTGTGTTAATACATGGACGATGTGAGCCATTATCTGGTTATACTGGCTTTTAGTATCTATCCCCTTGAAATTTTACCATTTCTTCCATTTTTTTTTCATTTCACTATAAAATTGGAATATGGTTTCCTGAAGCAGGAGTCTGTGATGCTAGGTGTCTTGTGTGCTTCCTAAGGCTAAATGTTTTGTTTCCCCTGAGCCTTACAGCATCTCCTGTAGCCTCGGTGGATCTTATGGATGCAGCGTCTCTGTCAGAGTTATAGACAACCCTTTTTTTTGTTGTTGTTGAGTGCATGGTATATTAACAGCAGATGAAGGCCTGCTATTGTATGTATTGTGTGTATAACATACATATTCTTGGGGGTGGGCCGGGGGGGAATCAATGAACTATTCCATTAGTAACTGTGACTGCCAAGGATTCCTGAAAGGGTAGGTACTCACACAGGTACAGGTGTTTTGATTACGCTATATGATTTTCTGTATGTGCCTTCTAAACTTTTAAACTGCGTCTCCTTCACAGAATAAAGAAAAGGAAAAACCCTTCTATCCAAATGGCAAATTTATTACTTCAGTACATTCCTGAAAGGTAGATGCTGACTCTGTCAGTTAAAATCTCCCTGCTAATGCGTTCAGATTTGAACTGTTGCTTTTTCAGATAAAGCAGGTAACCCCTTCCAAAGCTGCAATAGCCTTTGCTAGACCTCATGTTTGTTCTGTTGGGAGAGAAATCCTCCATGTGCAAGAGCCTGAGGCTGATTAAATTTCAAGCGGATGTAAAATATGCATGAAGGAGATAGGTGCTATCTATAGGTACTATGTTAAGAATACAAACTATTACTTTAATGCTTGTCATTTTGATGAGGGTTTTTTTTTTCTCCCTTCCCCCTACCTCCCCCCAAAAAACCACCTAGTTATTAGTGAAAATCATGATAACTGTCAAAGATGTGATGCCTTTGCCTCTCTCATGAACAGTTGCAACTTGCATATTGTTTCAATGGGTTGGTCAATTTATTAAAAATAAAATAAACAGTAGAAAAGGAAAGAGGAGTTCTTTACAAAACTGCTCTAAATTGCGAGTAGGAGCTAGACTGGCCTGCAGATCATCCTGAGATCTAAGGACAGCAAATATATTGTCTTTGAGTTTCTCTTCCTTATCATATGTAGTTCCATAAAAGCAGCATAGGCTTCTCTGAATGTATTTTCTTCATTCTTCCTATTATAAACTTTTGTCAGTATTATATGTCAGAGTAATTCAAAGACACAACAGAATCAATAGAATTTCTCTGCACTCCTATTTTAATGCTATTTGTGAAGTAGTTTAACCATTAACATGTATAAAGCTATCTAACTACATGAAGAATAATCAGGATACCATTTTTTCTGAGGAAATATTAACTTTTAAGCTGGGATAACCAACTTCCCAGAATTCACATAAAAACATAATGAAGTTAATATTAAATACAAGGCTGGTGCAAGCTTTTATTTTTACAGTATGTGCTGATGTGTCCTAGATTTAATCATGTTTTGTTTATGATTAATGAACGATTCACCTTGAAGATCAAACCTTGATTCACTCTCATCAAGAATTTGAAAAATAGTTTGTTTAGAAAATAAAAGAAAGCTGCTTTGTCTGTTACATGGTATTAAAAATTTATCACAATACACACTCAGCAATAACATAGGGAATTGAAGCTAACGGGACATGGGGAAGTTTCAGTTATGACACGAGTGTTACCAAACTCCAGACTGTTCAGGAAATCTTCAGGTATAAATTGTGTAAATTCAAAGCATGAAAAATTCTCTCTCTTTTTTTTTTTTTCTCCATTCTCTATGATGTTCTTTTCTTAAATGTACACTTATGCAGCTGAATTAAAAATGTAAGCATGTGGAATATTTTTATTTGTTTTCAATATTTCTATTTATTTATAAGGCAAAAATAAATACATTCATAAAGAAAAACAGCTGGAAATGTGACCAAGTTGCTTTTTTAAAGAAGTTGCACAATTATGCAAGTTCAGAGTTTATATTTCACTAGGGGGTATAGCCATTTCTGTGACACTTCACCTACATAAAATACTATTAGGTAACAGATCTGAGGAAAGAGATGAAGTAAACTGCAATAATAATGAAAGTATCTGTGTATAAATCCAAAGCACAAAATTATTTGGCTTTATAATATATGTATGTCAATCTTAACATAATTTTTTTCTTCTGATCTTGAAGTAACGTTTATTTTGAAAAGATCTGTATTGGAGTGGGAGCAGCCAAATTTGCAGGAAGCATTATTTATAAATAATCCCTGATCTAATGGAATGCTTTCATGTGCCAATGACCTGAGATCTACAATGCTGTATGTTTTAATTTTTAGAGGAGAAACACTGTCTGAAGATTGTCTGGGGTGGATAGATAATAGTTAATTTGATAGCCTAGGCATTCATTGTGTGATATCTAACAACCTTTTCTGACAAAACAGCTTTATTAGAATGATAGACGGATGACCATTCTGGTATTATCAATGGATGACAGAAAATTGTTTATGCCCTAGAATAGTGATATAACAAAATTATTGTCCAAGAATTAATGCAAAATTCCTGGCAATATTCAACTCTTTCTACAGAAACATTTATCTGTTTATTTCTTTACTGAAGAGTGGGGAAGCAGGTTTTACGCAGTGTTCTGGCCTGTGCTACATTTAACTTTCTCAGAATAATTCTTCAGTGGTAACGATGCATGAGCTACAGGATCAGCAGTTGAAAAACACAGTGCGAAATCAGGCTATGTAAGGTGAGTTGCGGTTTATACAATAGGTCAAAATTGTCTCTCCAGAGAAGTGTGTTACTGTTTTCCTGGTGGAAGAAATCCTTCTTTCTTTTGTTTTCTTCATTTATTCATAGATAAGTGAACAATCAGTTACTTTAGGTAGAGTCCTACAAGCAGAGGATCATATAATTCAAGTTGATTCTGGTGGTATTACCGTATTACAGTATTGTAAGAATAACAGAATTGTATAGTTGTTTTGCTTTCCTGTGAAATTTTCTTGATTATTTGATATATAACATGGCATTATACTCTCCAACTTAAAGGAGTTTAATTAAGAACTTCTGGAAAAATGTCCATTTTCTGGTTCAGCGAGTTCACTGCTGTTCATTTAGATTCCACACACTTTACTTGGCTTTTACATTTCACAACTCTCTGCAGCATGTATGATTCAGACTGATTCACCTTGATATTGACATCACAGAGTTTAATGACTTCTGTATGGTTTGTGTCACCACTTAAAAGTAATATAGCTCTGAGAATTTAGAGTGATCTTTGTCCTCTGGTTTGCTTAATATTGTGGTTTTATGCTTTTCTTATTTGTTCAGAACTATTTGTCCTTTGGATTATTAATCTATAACTAAACATTGCCCTCTGTGTTCGTGCTGCTGACGATATTTGGAACCAGACCAGAGCTCTTTTCCTTAAAATTGTGCAAAGCATTTATGTCAGTGTTTAATGTGAGTTTCTTCTTCACTTATGATCTTCTTGGAATTATATCAGAAGGGGGCAAAATTAGCACAGAGAAGTATTAGTACCTATGCTAGTTCTATCTTTTTACAGACAGGAGGCTTGGATATCCTGCCTAAACAAAACCTTAAATGGAATGCTCTCTGTCCCTCTCAGTATCAATGCATCAAGTGGAGAATATGTACTGTCACTTGAACAATTACAGTTTGAAATGAACTATGGCCAGTCACTGTCTGAACTCTCTGTGTAAATATCAACAAAAATTTGTAAGGAAATATCCTATATCGCAAGGAACTGGTAAGGAAATTAACCCCAAGGCACTGTGCCGTCTCCAGGCTGCCTCCATCTCTGCCTCCTCCAAGACCCCTCAGAGAGGGCACTTCCACCTGGTCACGCAGACGGGAGGGCCTTGCCTTTCAGGGGGCTATCTGTGGCACTGGCTATCGCGGGGAAAAGTCCTTCTTCCAGTGGGAGCTTCCATGCCTTACTCAGAGTCATTGCTAGAGTCTAAGTTGTGCATAATCAGGATCACAGTTTTGGCCCATTCAAGTTGTACAGAAGATTTCAAGCTTGGGAGTTGTTTGAAAGGTTGTACCACATTAACCTAAAAAGAAACTAATCAAGTGTGGTGCCATAAGGAAGCTTTTGTTTGGTTTAAACTTCAGAATTAGGTGTTATCCGCTGTTCTGAAAGGCTGAACAAATGAAAGTAAAATTTCTTACTCATCATAGGTAGACTGAGAAGGAGTTCCTTATCGACCTCAAGACGTGAGGGCTGCACAGCCTCCTCTGCTACTACTGTCACTGTAACCTGTGCCATTGTTAAAAGCAGCCTTAAATGAAAGAGTTATAAGAAGGATATTTGTGTAAAGATCTATACGACAAAAAAATATGAGATTCTTAATGAGCGTGTAGCGGTTTGTTAGTCATATAATGTGTTTTCCTTTTTCACTATGGTACTGTGTGACAGATGGTATAGAACAGAGCACCTCACCTTCCTAAAAAATAATCCAGTTATGAACATCTGGAAGCACAGAATGCTGAAAAATAGAGGCTGTGTACAGAGTTTTTGACAAATATTGGGAAGAGGGGAGCAGGGCGAGAAAACTCTTGTAAGTCTGCTCCATTTGGTTGCAAGTGTGCCGCATTGGTAAACCTTTTAACTCAGGCAAAATTTCAACTGCCGTCAAACAGAGTTTTTCTGAGTAATCTGTATTACTTAATATTTAAAGGCATTCCATTGATTTCAAGGGAAAGGAGGGACTTCTGATGCTTCAGTTCAGATATCCGTCTTGCAAATTAAATATAAATGAACATTAATCTATGCTAGCATAAATGTTGGAAATTCTTTGAGTGGAAATTCTGCATGCTCTTTTTCCCGACTGCCATCACTGTGAAAGAGTATGCCCACTATGGACCAAATCTGTTTGGGTAAATCTTTCTGTCTGTGTATTTACCTTTAAGTGTGCAAGTAATAAACTTTAAAAACATTTTCCCATTCACATCTTATCACAAATTTGAGTGAAATCAAAAAAAATTTACTTGCTCACATTAAAGTTAATTAAGTTGGAGACTTTCATCATAGCGTCTAAGTTATCAAGAAAATATTTTGAAGTGTAAAGGGAGTACAATGAATGTATCAAAATCCTCATGATCATAACTGGCATCTTTAAAAGGGCAGATTCCTGCTCAATGGCATGTATAGTATCACAGATGTACAAAAGAACAAGAAAAAACCAGAGTTTCTCTTCCTCTCATTGTTCATGATAAGTGGTCCTTCTTTCACACTTGCTGGCTGTATGAGTAAGGTTTCCTTCTGAAACCCATCGAAGACAGATTAGTTCAGCATTTTTTAAGAACCGTGTATTTGATGTCTGGTAAAATGGACACTTAAGCTAATATGCACCAGTGTGTACACACTAGGTCAAATCCCTTAGTGTTACAAAACATGATATAAATAGTGATTTTTATTTCAGTAACAGAATAAAGATATTACTCCAAAAACATGGGGACTGTGTGAAAAGAGATGAAGTTTTGCTTAGTACTTTTTATCGTAAACTTTTCAATGCACGTCTGCAAATTGCATTAGCCATCAAACAGAATTAGACAGAATCTATTTCATGAATAATAGCTATTTTAGATCAACTTATGACAGATTTATAAATTCATTACATGCGTAAATAAGTGTGGGATAGGGCACAAAACCAAGACGGCTGTGTTATATTGTAATTATATATTCTATGCTGACCTGGGCCCAGTAAATTTCCATCTACTTACAATTCTGATAACTATTTTGTTCTGGTTTTAAAGTAAAAGCAGCATAATTCCACTAGAAGAAATAGTGACTTGAGCTGCAGAAATAGAATTCAGAATAGGGCCCATTATGCAACAGTGCAATAAACAGCAGGAAGATGAATCAATATTCCTCAAAAATATTACAAAATAACTTCTGTTTGCAAACAGGATTAGGTGCCATAAATTGCACTGAAAATAGGACTGCACGAACCTTTTTAGTTAATTTCCTGTCCTTGAAACAATTAATCTCTAATTATTTTATTAGCAATGCAACAAGCTAATAAAAATGGAAGCTTGTACTGCTTCATAGGCAAGACCTTCATAACGTGTTTAGAGCCCTTTAGTTCTGCTGTTGTTTCTATGTAAGAATCAATACCGCAGGCAGCAATTATGTGTTGTTGTTTTTTGGCTAAAATTCCCACACATCTGGGATAAACAGATATTCTATTCAAACTTCCTCTGTTAACTCCACCAGTTTCCATGGAATGACTCTCTATATGCTTGTTAAGTAAATGATTGTTATAAGACTATGGAGACATGGTCGATCAAATTAACCCCTTTTGTCCAGCCTCCAAAATGGTTCCCTTCATTTGCCTAAATTCAGCTGCTTTGGGGAATTTTTTCAAGCTTGAAGGACTCTCTGGATTCATCACATTAGCAAACTGTAACCTGAGAAGAGGGTCTTTGGAGCAGCAGGACTTCTTTGGCCCCCAATTGTTTTGCTAATCAAGATTATTGCCACTATTGAGATGTGGAAAGATAGCCTAGCTGACAAAATTTGTCAGCTTCCCATGAAATAGTTCTGTCAGTTTAGTCAGGGTGCCGGCTAATATTAACATATAAATGAAGTCTCTCCCCCTCACCCCTTAATAGATGCAGAGAAAATATAAACACACACACAAAAAACCCCTCTGTGCTTAAATCAAACAAGCTGCTTTTCTCAGCTCTAGCCCATGTCCCTGGAAATCCTGTGAGTAGTGGAGCTAAAGGGAGGGGGAAGGGAAGTAGAATTTGCACAAAACTACTTTTAAGCCATAAAGCAGCAAAGCTCCACTCCCCTGCTGATAGCAACAGGAGATTGATTACGCCTGCAAAAGTACAAATGGTTGCCTGAATGCAAGTGGCAGACCTCCAAAGCAGTATGTTCTATCTGCTGGTTTTACATTTTATAGCAGAGGACTTGGATACAAAGTGGAAAAGTGGAACAGGGGGTATGAAAGAGTTATCTTTGCCCAGAGGTCAAACCTATGCGAACCGCCCCTGCTAGTTTTAGAGTCTGACCGCGGAAAGATAGCAGGGGGAATCCAGCCCCTGCGCTGCAATCGCCCCCGACAATCACCCAGCACCTGTTTTTGCCTTTCACTCAGTTTTCTCATAATCAGAATACATATTGTATTTTCCAGCTGACCTACAAGGTGATATAATCTAATGCTCTTTCACCCACTTACACAAATTTGGCATTATTTTGTCAAAGGCAAATGCTTTGCGTCATTCTGGCGGCAACGCTTTCAAATCCCAGCTGTACCAAATCATAAAAAGGTAATTCAAACTTACGCTCATTTAAATTGTAAATGGATCTACTGAAAGTTCTCTTAATCTTTTAGCCTGATTTAAATATAAATAAATTAATATCTCGTGATATTTGTAATCTGCAAGTCAGCAATATTGGCCTTTTGGTGCTAAATTAGCTCTTGAATGGCAACTGTGCAGCAGCTTTGTGTAGTTAGTGTACGCATCAGAGATGACTCTTCTAACAAGTTCAATAGGCTTTGCAAAGCATAGCTTTAAATAGAAGAAGTCCTTCAATCATGATTTGTTCTTGCTTTATGAGAAACAATCAGATTATTCCTTTGTGCTGAACTGTGACAATACTCTAAAGCATGAATGAAAACTAGAATATATGTTCCCCCAGTGGATTACATCAGCCTTCTTGTTCATTAGTCTAACATGAAAAATAGATTTAATGTGTAAAATATCTGTCACTGAAGAGAATATTAAGAAAATTACTTGGAAGCAGTTTGTGGGAACTTCAGAGATAATGAGTTAATGACAAAGCACAGTATTTGTTAAGGAGTTCAAAGCAAATCATTCCTAAAGAGTTCTAGGCGAGTAGCTAAGCTCCCTACTTCACAACTTTCAGAAGCTGTTGTACAGAGTTGATTTCAACTTCTCCAAAAATGTCGTGTAAAATACTGCATTAGTTACCCAGAATGTGAAGCCTAAAGAAGCATAATCCAAACGGTACCGTTGTTACCTACCATCCCCCGTTTAATGGTACATGCAGTGTTCGTGCTCATACCTTTGATCTGAACTTCACTTTTTAATATTCTGAGAAATGTTAATTAAGATGTGTTAGCCTTACTTTCTCAACTGAGAAGAATAACGGGGAGCCCCAATATTAAGCATTGTTGGCAATAAGATAGAGTTAATAATAATCATGATAATACAAATTCTGTTATGGTTAAAGTCACAGTCCTCTTAAAAGTTCAGATCTCAGAATCTTTGTGAATTTCCTGGATTTCCCTTCTAGGTCAGTAAGGTTTCACTGCATTGAATACTTCCTCCTGTGCTCTGACCCCTCTCCTACAGGGTATGAGATGGGGAAAGGCTGAGGGATACCTTACTCACTACCCGATACACAGTGTGTTGATGTTTTTGTACAAATGAATGAGTGGTCTTTGCCCAGGGAATATACAATCTGGAATAGCTTTTCGTTATCTGTTACGGTATCAGTTCATCAAAACATATATAGTCTTAATTTTATGTTCATCCAGCTCTGGACCCTCTCACAGTCTGGCTTCTGTTACAAGCATCAAATCTAAAAGATCTTAGATACCTTTAAATGGCTAAAGGAGTAGTACTGACAGTAAGAGATCAGTCTTCTACTTAAACAGGTCAGGTCTTTCAGGTCAGTGTCATCCAGAACTCGCATAAAGTCTCCTCCAGGAGTCAGCAAGATACGCTTGACCATGTGCGTTAAAACCTCAATTTACTCTGCCTTTTTCTCACATTTGTTTCTGGTCGCACTCCGTCACTTTGCACCAGCAGGACTTGTCAGGTGTACAGTTCCACTAAGAAAAAGAAGTCATGGCCAAAGGGAAGGGTGTGGAGCTTTCCTCCGCTGTGGCAATTGCCTGGCTTGCAAACTTGCCTTGGAAGGGGAGCCGAGTGGTGCTTGTAAGGGCGTCCTTCATACCTCGGAGGGAACAGCTGCCTCGCGCTTCAGCGCACACAAACAAAACACCTGCTTAAACCCAGAAAAAACAGTAAGCAAAGAGACTGGCTATATGTTGGATGATGTTTAGACTTCCTGTTTTATCTTTTTTGAAATACTGCCTCGCACTTCAGCGCACACAAACAAAACCCAGAAAAACCAGTAAGCAAAGAGACTGGCTATATGTTGGATGATGTTTAGACTTCCTGTTTTATCTTTTTTGAAATATTTTAACATATTTTTCTGCATTTTGGACATTTTGAAAAATTGTGGGGTTTTGTTCATAGAAACATGTTTCTCCTCTCTTTTTGTGGAACATGAAAAACCATTGCCAATTTGTTGCTTTTCATCATTAGTAAAGATAAACCTTCATAAGTTTGATTGGACAAGCAACCTGCAAGTTTGGCTACCCAACTTTTAGACCTACTTCAAACTATACTGCATTATTTGAATACAAGCAGCCCTTCATTCTTGCCTACCCTTTTACGAGATATTGGACAGATACTGAATGCTGCCTAATTTGGTATTTTTCTCTCACGTGTCGTAGATACATGGGTGTATTTCTTGCACAGAGTAACTGTTGAGTTTCATCCATGCTATTGAAGGATATTTTAGTGTAACTTCAAGAGTGTAGCAAGGATCTTTGTAAAGAAACCGGCATTTTGATATTTTAATTTTAAGCAGTGTATCAGGCTGGGAGACAGAAATGGCTCTTCAGGACTGGCAGAGAGATAAGTAACTCCACTGAAAATTAGTATATAACACTGATTAAGTTATGAACTTATATCTCCAGATCACCAATAACATTGTAACTCCTCACTTCTGAGGTCTGTTTCACACAGATTGATCCTCATTTCTGATAAATTTCCACCATTTTCAGCTGAAATGCCCATTACTGCAGGGAAGCTGTCCATACTGGTCAGATTCTGTAGTTCATGTCAATGGCTGTTGTCATATGGTAGCTGTTATCATCTGATCTTTGTGATACAAATTTATCACCTCCACCAGTTCATAATGAGCCTGACTGATACTGTAAAACCCTATACTGCCACCAACAATAATTGTCATTCTATTTGGAAGTTGCAGAAGAGAGATTAAGGACTTAATGTTTAAATTTTAAATGAAATATTCTCTCACCATTATGGGTGGTCTCCTTCCCAAACATTGGTAGAACAATATAGTAACACTACCCAATGCTATTGCCTGAACTATGCATTTAAAAGAAAAAAATTGCCTTTAGTGCTGTCAATCTTTTACTGTTCTAAGTTGAATATGCACATAGCATATACGTGAATCAAAATAAGTTTGAACTTCCTTTTTTATTTGTAGTCTTGCCCTGAATTTTATTGGACTGACTAACTCTAAATAATAAGCATAACTATTTTATTTAACCAAGGGAAACGAGTGGGAACAAGTTCTGACTGACAATGGCTCTCTGCTGGAATCCAGAGAAGCAAATGCAAGCAATGCAGTAAGGAAGATCAAACTTGTTACACTGCTGATATTCTAAGAGTTTGAACTCAGACTCCCTGCTGGCCTCAATTTTACAATGATAATCATTTCCTAAAATGTCTTCATTTTGTAAATGAAGCTGTACCTCCCTCTGAAGCAGGGGTTTACAAAGATTAAATCATTTACATTTCAAAGTGTTCATTTTTTGCCAGTGTGAGAAATACTCAAGCAGGAAAATGAGTGGTCCTTTTAATTTTTGAAAGCTGGGGGAGCATTCATCATGAAAATAATCACAGCCTATTACAGCAGCCTTGCTTGCCTATTCCCACTTCAAAAGGATGAGCCTATCTTTTCCCCGCCCAGCAGTGAATGACCACTTAAATGAGTGATGGCTTATTAATACGATGACTCAGCCACTTCTCGATAAGGAGAACAATAAGGGGGTCAAAGCTTGAGCATCCCTTACAGGAATTAATGAGAACATGTTGCTGGTAATTTGGTCTTTTGGAGATTACATTTAAATTAAAAGGTTCTTGTGTCAGGCTTAATGGTGTGACCAATGTCGCCACTATTTGAAATCCAGAGACCACATTTTTGTCCTTTCCACCTGTATAATTTCATTGACTTTATTAAGGTTGCCTTGGGCGTTGGACACCATTTAAAGAAAAATAGTCAGAGAAACTGACAAAACAAAACTTTAAGGAAGTTCTCCAAAAATAACCCTAAAAAACTACACATACTCAAGGTCTCTTAAACACTTGGACATAGTTTTGTTTTCAGAATCAGAATATATTGTTACAAAACCAGTGAAATGCACGTATTTGGGATACGTTACATTAACACTTCTGCATAAAACCTGGAACTGATTAATTTTCAAAGAACGCTTACTCTGAAGTTGAGTGCTATTCCCTTTTGAAGAACAGTTTAACCAGGCAGAGGTGACAGTGTTTGTGCCACTATGTGGGCCTTTTCTTTGGTTCCTCATCCTTCTTTCCATTAAAGACTTATCTCCAGGGTTGTCTGGTTTTATTCTTAACTTTTATTTTTACATGTTATTATTAATATTGAAATTGTTCCTGACACTTTGAAACAAAAGCATAAAATGCAATGATGAGATCAAGGTTATTTAAAGGAGTTAACATTGCTTATATTTTTGTGTATGTTATTGGTTACAGCAGGGAAATCCAACCTACAGCTTTTCTAGTATCTTTTTCTTGTAGTTATGAAAATATTGTGTGTAATATCTTTTCCTATCTGAAACCAACACAATGATGATCTAGACAGGATTACAAATATAAAATGGTGTTCATTGTGCTAAATAGTTTAAATTTTTCTCACACAAATGTGCATTGCATTTTCAAGGCACTTTGAAAAGCTGTGAATCAACAATTCATAAACATTTCAGACATGACTCTAAGGGAAAATATAGGTAATTCAGCCATTTTCTTCTTAAGCAGTAGTGGTAAAAATGCAGAAATAAAGTTCTAGATCACTATAAAAATAGGTAAATGATAAGCCTAAGAATTTTTTAATGGTCTTGATACATTATTTCTGATGTACCAAGTATTTAGTTATATAATAGCTTTCCCTTGTTTTATTTATTTTCTGTTAGGATGACATTGCTAAATTTGTTGGAGAACTCCTATAAATCTCAAAAGATCTAAAACCAATACATTTCTATAAAAAAGCAAATATGGTTGTGCTGAGATTAGTTGAAAAACTTATAAAAACAATAATGGAAGACTATTCTTATACAATACTAAGCCAGAGATAAGATTCTCTATTCCAGCCAAGAAAGATTTAGATTTGCACTGGAAAATAGAAGTATACAATACAAGTATACAAAGTGTTGAATAATGCCCCAGTGAACCCTCCTTATTAGGCATTGGTTCAACATCTGTGTGATTCTTGGGGAAACTGATAAAATGTCATTTTGAGCAATAACTTGATCAGATTAGAAATTCAGAAGGTGGAGGCAATCTAAGTATGGTATTTTATACATATATATATATATATATATAT
>NW_009627032.1:0-805 GCF_000690535.1 Cariama cristata
GAGACATAGGCCATGCTTCCAGGCTGATCTCTTCCAGCCTCACATTGCAAAGAGAGTCAGCAATGCTCAATCTCTGAAAGAGAATGGCCAGAAGCTCCATCCTCCCTTCGTTCATGTGTCAGCACACATGAAAAGACATGTGCGTTGACACCCAGTTACGCAGGAACCCATGTGCATGCACACACATTCGCCCCTCCAGACTTGTCATTACATAAGTGTTCGTATATGCTTACACAAACTTGCACACTCACACTTGCATGTAAATATATCTGCAAGCTCTTGTAAAAACACAGCTATATATGTGCTCATCTGCACACACATATGCCCACAGACATACACACACATGCACACTGACAGCACACACACACGTCCTTGCTCACCTGCAAAAACGTGTGTGTACACAAACACATGCACAGACACACACAGAAATGCCCTTGTTCATACACACACAGAGTCAGATATTCTCACGTGTGCATTTACAAATGCTCACACAAGTGCAAACACACAGGGACAAATACGCCCACAGACAGACGCATACGCACAGGAGGAAGCACAGCCTCTGCCCTCACTCTGAGAACCAGGACTTCATCAGCCAGCTCTCTGCTTTTGTGCCGCTGGCAACTTTAGGCAAGTGCGTGTGTGAGAGACAAAGGCGAAGCAAGAGAACATCCCTATTGCTGCAGCTCCAGGGGTTCTCCACTTTACAAGTCAAAATAATCCCAAAGTCTGACAAGATCCGGCCCATCCCTGGTGATTGCCGTAGGATGAACGTGGAGGTCTGGGACCAGTTCCAGCTTAGTGTAGG
>NW_009627033.1:0-44000 GCF_000690535.1 Cariama cristata
TTACTTCCTATTAGGAGTCAGTAATTGGGGAAGTGTAAGGTCAAGGAGCAGAGAGTCTGTGTTACACGAGATGGACGTGTAATCTGGTTTTATGGCAGTTGGAAACTTCTTAGATTTAAGACAGATTTTTCCAGAAGAATCTGACGAGATGCAGGGTATCTTGTATGACCTCAGTTATTGGTGCTCCTTGTCTTCCTCTGCCGGACCCAGCTTCATTCAGAGCTAGGCTGTGGTGTTTTGTGTACATGGTGCTGGTGCGCTGCTTGTGTCTTTATGTAACGCGTGGTATTATTCATTTTTGACTTGAAAAACATAGGTTGTCATGGCTGTGGAAGCTGTGAGATGACTTAAATGTGGGAGGCGTCAGCAAATGATGCTTCAAACTTCTTTGAAGTTAAGGAGGATGTCTAAAATGTCGAAGTGGTTACAATTAGGCAGATTTTCTGCATGTTTGAGGTTAACAGGACCACGTTTCAGAACTAGAGATGCACTGATATGCCAAGAGATGCATATTGCCAGGATCTCACTCTCTTTTTCCCAAGAGGCTTTGAGACTGTGCCCTCCTGTACTGAATTCACGTTCAAATTCCACCTCTCAGTTGGTACAAGTAGTAATGTACTCAAGACTTATATTGGGTAATCCACAATTCTTCTAGCCCCTCATGGAAAGTACAACTCTAATCCAGTATGTTGTTCCTACAGGGCATGCTTGAAAATACTTAGACTACAAGTTATCTTGGCATCACTGAATGGTTGAGGTTGGCAGGCACCTGTGGAGGTCATTTTGTCCACCCCTACTGAAGCAGGGTCATCTAGAGCAGGTTGCCCACGGCTATATGCGGATGGCTGTTGGAAATCTCCAAAGATGGAAACTCGGCAACATCCCTGGGCAACCTGTGTCAGTGCTTGGTCACCCTTGCAGTAAAAAAGCATTTCCTTATGTTCAGACAGCACCTCCTGTGTTTCATTTTGTGCCCGTTGCCTCTGGTCCTGTCAAATAATAGAAGATACAATGAGAGTTTGATCTGTGAAGTGCTGCCTGTGCTTTTGTGACTGATGGAGTTAAGTTCTGAACTTTCTTCTGTCTGTTAGTTCTAGTTTTTCTTTTCCCCTCAAATGGGTGCAGACCTTCTAGAGATTCTTCCTGCCTCAGTGTAAGTGAATAGTATCAGCACTCTTCCATTGTAAATTTAAATCGATTCCTTTATTCGCTTCAGTCCCATATAAAATTGATTGTCCTATATGAGTGGAATTTTCCAAGCCTGGCAGTGTATTTTATTGGCTAATAAAGCAAAGATGGGTAACACTGCATACTCTTGGAAAATCGGGCAAATATCCATGCAGATCTTAAGTTTTTTAATTCTGATTAAGTTGTGCTATCATTTTACAATAAAAATGTTATCTCAAACATTCAGTTTTACTGAGCTAAAAAAAAAATCAGCTGGATAGCATTTGAAAAGCACACCCTTCTCACCCATCCAACTGGGACTATAAATAAATATAGGAGTAGAGGCAGACAGACGAACACTCATTTTCATGGGGAGTAAATCGCATTGCTCCTTTATATACTTTTCTCCCACGCTATAGAACTGATAGTATTGAAGGCTGATGCGGGTGGTGTTGGTGATACAGTTTTGTAGGTAATTTCAATAGAGACATAACTAGAACACTGGTCAACACTGCTGAAATTCAAAGAGGGAAGAAGGCGAACAAAATAACAAAACATTTTTGTACCAGACTCCCAATAATGCTGTAAAAGCATAAGTAAATAGGAGATCAAGTGATGTAGTGATATGACAGGTTCTGAAAGGTCTTTGATTCATGTCTGTCTGCGTGTATAGTCAGTAGATTTAAGTGTTGCAAAGGCAGAAAGCCATTCCATTTATAGCGGTTATACCTTCCTGTTGCTATCTAGTAGTCAGTTTAAGATGGCTGTATATTTAGCTCTAACATAGTTCAGGTTTAGAACTTGCAGTGTTTAGCGTAATTGAGAATACAGAAAAGGCGTGAATTGGGATAGCTGCAAAACAGAGAGTTGCAGTTCAGGGAAAGAAGTTCTGAAACCAAGGAAGGAGAATAGCTAGTTGCCAGAAAGAACACGATTTCAATACGCAAGATTGCTTAACTGGTTTCGAACCCTGTCTTGTTCCTTAGATTCACATTTTAGCACAAGATTTTTGAAGCTTATCTTTCAGTGATGATAGTAAGCGTGAGGATAAATTTAGAAAAGCTTTAAAAAAAATTTCCTGAGAACCATTAGTAGTAAATAGGGTGTATAAGATTTGTGTCAATCTGAAAATCTGAAGTTGGGCCATTGCCAGTGAAAGTTACTGGCTTTAGCATCAAGTACCAGGGATTTCCCAGTGCTAAAAACAGCTTTTGGGAGAGACAGTGTTTTGTAGTTGCTTTATTCACATAGGTCATTGAAAGTTCAGAAGCTTTTAGGTAGGTGGGATGATGTAAATTTATGTTTGCTTCAGTCTGTAAATAAAAATGAGGTGTGAGAGGTGGAAATCTTGAAGCCCTGAACTCTTAAGGGAGACAGCAGTGGGAAGTCTTCGTTTCTGTGCCCTTCCTGTGGGTAATGCATCCTCACTTAAGTCTTGAATGGAAAACCTATTTATTTATCTAGCATATTTCAATTAGTTTTGTCAAAGTCTAGTAAACATTTTTTACAGGCTAATTTTATTCCACTTTCTGTAGAAAATGTTTTCCTACCTGTGGCTATGTCAAACTAGTAAGCATATATAAAAATGTTTTTAATGAGCGTATTAGTGTGAATATAAAAGCTACAATTTATCTGCATGAATATAGGCAATAATTAATGGAAGGTACAGATCTTACTGTAAAAGTTGCATTTACTAATATAAATATTCATAAACAAACAACAGTGCAAATGCAAAACAAGACTAAAACTATTTAAATCATAACACTAGTTTTCTGCAGTCCATTTTTGGTGACTTGAAGGTATGTGTTTACTGTAGATGTTTGGTTTTTTTCTTAATGTAAATCTAGGTCTCTGCAAAGCGCAGGAGTTAAATAGCTGTGTTGATATCAAGATAAAACCTTAGAAAACCAGGGTGCCTTCAGGGAGGAAAGGGGAGAATCCTCATAGGAAAGGATAACGCATCAATTTTTTTAAAAGCAAAATTAGCTCTTGCATTCCTTAAAATGCTGAGCATATAAATATGGGAATTGTCAAACGTGATTTTCAAAAAAAAGGAGCCACACCTCTTTCAGTAGGGTTGTGTCTCAGTAGTTCCACTTGTTCAGGAAGGTGAGGTTTAACAGTAGGCCAGCTTGCTGTATTTAGAGCAAAACTTCTCGTCTGATGAGGAAGTAGTCCCATTTGTGAAAATGAGCCAGCATTGCTTCCAGGTATTTCCTGGTGCATTGGGTAACTTTGACTTCTTAAATTAGGTGTCAAAACCTACAAATCTAAGTAATAAAGGTAGATGTCTTACACCAGCGACACTCTGCAGTGTAGTTTTGGCAGACTGTTTAAGGGAAACTTGTTTCTTTAGTCAGTGCTTTGAGATGAAAAGTCTATGCCAGTAAAACGCGCTCTCTCCTGTGTGTAACTTTGTCTTTAAAACGTAATACACTGACAGCAGGTTGCACTTGCACGTACAAGCCCACCAATGTGGGACGTTCAGGTGTTTCCTTAACGCAAATAGAAACCTTTTTCCTGAAATTGCCTTGGAAGCATTAGCATAATTTTTTTGACAAAAAAAGCTGTTACTTTTTTTAAATCTTTACATGTATTAAGGCTATACATGTACTCTAAATCATTCATTTTGGAAAGATCTTGAATTCTGACTTTTAGAATTGCCCTGAATGAGACTTGGAAACCATAGATGATTAGAAGCAGAATGTGTTGGAGTAGAAGCAGGGTTTGAATAGCCTTTGCTGGGTATAATTGCACTGTAATCTGTAAAGCAAAGTTAAGGTGAAGTTTTGCAAGTGTCCTTCGTGTTCTTTCTTTGTAGTTCATCAGTGTACGCTTTGCTTCATATTTAAAAGTGCAGCTTTGCTAACATGTCTAGCAGGAGGACCTTGTGAGCTGTCCTGTTCTTGCTTATATTTAAACTCTGAATGGAACCGCAAATGCGGTAGCAGGTTCTGATGAAAGGTTGCAAAACTTGTAATACTTAAATGTGGAATAACTCAGTCACTCTTTAAGCATATCTTCTGTTTAATTTTACTGCTTTATCAAAACTGTGAAAGTTAACATTTTTCCACAAGTGAAATGTAACAAAAGTTGTGTGGAAGGAATTGTTTTTACAAAGGTGAGGTTAAACTCGATGATTACACTTTGATAACATTTTGAGGAAATTCTTTAATAAGAATAGGGAGTGCTTCTCAGACTGACATGTAATTCTCAATATAGCAGTCTGTCCAAAATTAAGATTTTTACGTACATCCTGAGATATCATAGGGTGTTGTCTTCAGTTAGGAATTAATTTTTTAAAACAGTGCATCAATACCCTTGAGATTGAAGGACAAAAAGAGAAATTGTAATCACTTTGTTGGGAAATTATAGGAGTGTTCAACACTGAAAAAATTATCATATACTGTATGTATAACTGCAAATAATAACTTCATTTATTCATAGAGTCATAGAGGCTGGAGGAAACTTCTCGAGGTAACTCCAATGCTGCTTGGTCAAAGCAGGCCAACTTAGATCAGGTTGCTTAGGGACTTGGACTATGGGTTTTGGGTATCTCCAAGGACAGCGACTGCACAGGCTCTCTGGGTGATGTGTTGCAATGTTTGACTACACCCATGGTCAGAAACTTTTCCTACTATTTAATTGTTGCAGCTTGTGTGCAAAGCCGCTTGTCTTTTCACTGTGCACCTCCATGGAAAGTTGTTATGCAAAGCAAGGTTGTCTGCGTTTTTGACAAGTTAAAAATAATTTTCTGAAGCTTGAAGATGAATACAAATGAAACCTGTTACTCTAAATATAAGAGCAGTGATTTCTAAAACTGCAGTTCATATATTCTTTTGTCATTAGTAGTTTGAAGAAGTTAGGTGCTTTTTGTGGATTATGGCTTTTGCTGTGTCACAGAGTATTTCTAATGCAGTGGCACCTCAGGACCATCAAAAGCCCTGTTGGTGCTGCCTTTGTGCTCGCAGAACTCTTGCGGAAGCTTGCTACCCAGGAAACCTCACAATTTAAGTAGGTAAGAGAAACAAATGGAACCAAAAATAGAGAAGAGTAATAGAACACATTATTGGCAAATCCAGTAATGAAACCGGAGACAGTAAGTTGTGATATAACAGATGAGGGTCTGTTGACCACCAGCACAGTCATCAACCTACAGTTCTGCTGTGAAATGTCGTCTTTGGTTGATTTCAGTTTTGGCAGTCGAAGAAGAACAGGATAAGGATTTCAGCCACATCACTTAGCAAATCAGTGTATTTTCCTCAGGCAGCACTGTATAATATTCACTTCCAGTTCCTGAAAGCGGGATGTAGAGGAGTTTGAACTGCTCATGCAGAAATTAAAGCAGATTTTTCAGCATATGGAAATTACTTTTTTTATCCTTGAGTAAAAAGCTTCTGAAATGTAAAATATTTCAAATACTTTCTTAACTTGACAGAAGGCATTAAAACTTTCAAACTAATAGGAAGCTTTGAGAGAGAATTTTAAGATAGTGGGATTGGGAGGGGGAGGCATACGGTTAAGGTGGGACATTATTGTGTGACTTTATTAAAAGTCTGATACTGCTCCTTTTTTCTCCCCACTGCTATTGAATCCAGGCTTGATGTCCTTGGAGTATCTAATTATAAATAATAATCTTAGAGTAGTAGGAAGGATCACTTTAAAAATTTCGACTTTGTGGTAGAAGAATGTTTTGCAAGTGTGAACCAGGTGCTTTTTAGGTTATAGTAGATCTGTAAAGAGCGCTGAGAAGGAGGTCTCGTCGCTGCAACGGAAGAGCACGTGCGTTGGGCTAACAGGAAGTCTTGGTTCTGAACAGGGGAGACGATGCTATCGGTTTCTTTCTTTGTCAAGTCTTAGCCATCCCTTATACCTTGTACTTCTCAAACAGAAGTTAATGCTTTTGCTTTTCACTAAATGTAAAATTTTACCACTTTTTCAGTTTTCAGTGAATTACTTTTGCAAGGAAATTCTGCAATTTTGTTTTAATGCTTATTATCTGTTGTCTATCTGATCCATAAGCAAAGTATGCAATTGCTCAGCTTCTACAGGTTTTACGGATAAGATTTACTCATAAATTTACATCAGACCAATGACTGCATTAGACCTTTTTCCAGATCATATGGAATTTCTGTTTAGCAAAGGGAATGCTAGCCTCTAGAGTGCTTCCCAAAACAATATTTTGTTTCTTGGGTTGATTACAGATGGTGGGGCTTGACCCTACAATGAAATAGGAAGTGCCAAAGAATGATAGAGTTTGAGATACTGATATTTTAAAGCACCGAATGTATAGTCTCCTGGGACTAGAACTTAATGCTACTTTATTGGATGCACCTCCTATTCATCCTTTTTCTTTTTTTTCTTTGCCTTTTTCCTCAAAATCCTTTGGAAGTTACTGGAAGCAACTTTTGTTCCAGTTGTGAACCTGAGATGTTCTTAATCCTTTTTTTTTTCCCTTTTTTTTTCTCTTGGTTGCTCATATTGTGAGCTTTCATGTAGATACCTAGTGAAAGGACTACGACATTAAAGTTAAAAACTTGCAGTAAAGACACCACAGGAAGACTGTTCTGTATGACAAATATGGGACCTGTAACGCTATCAATAATTTTAGAATCTCTTTTGCATGTGTGTGGTTTTCTCGACTGACTTGTTTTCCAGCCAACTACTGAGAAGACATAGGCTTTCAGAGAAATACAGATGTGGGCAAAAGTAACATAATGTACTCTACAGTCTGTATTATAATTACAATAAAGTTTTTTTCAGTTCAGAGCTTTTGGTAATTGATGGTGATAGCTGAAGTTAAAAGTTTCAGGTTGATCTTGATCCTTTAACATCTACGAATAAAACATTTATTTCACTAATTTAAGACGGGTGCAGTTTTTTTAATATGCTTCTGAATTAAAATTTGGGAAGTGCCTGACATAAAAAGGTATCCAATTAGATATAATCAGGAGTAATAAAAGTAGCTGCAAAATGACATGGGGGAGATTGATCTTCTCTAATTTTTTTTTAGTTAGACCTGTGTTTTACCCAGGTAATATGCATTGCTTTCATGTTCCTCTTTGCTATCTGTACCTGATACAATGACTTTCAGAAGTCCTGTTTTGGGTTTGGTTTTTTTATCCTTCATCTTACTATGGTGTGGTGTGTAAAGTGATTGTAAGATGGAGACTTTTATAATAGATATGCTGCTGCTGAAAGGCCCTACAGTGAAGCAATCAGCACCTTTTGAAATGGTTATTTTGGAGAAATTAAGTCTCATTATCCAAGTCAGTTCTTCAGGTAGAAAGAATGCAGCTAGAATACGTCAGGCTGGCTAAGATTTGCTTTTTGCACCATCATTAAGTGCTGCTACTGTCAGGTACTCTTAAATACTTGGGTAGTCAAAATAATTGAGGAAAACACACATTCTACAGAGGCGATGCAGCTTCAGGCATTACTGTGAAGGAAATGTCTGTTCAGTCAGAGCCATAGGCATGGAATGTGCCCCTCCTTTCCTGTGCCACAGAACCACATTTTTGCAGTGTTTTCTTCCTCAGCTCTCCCAGAAGCAGAAGTGAATTAAATACTACAGTGCGTTTTTCAGTCGAGCTTGGTAGGAAAGCAGTTGCAACACTGCTTCTTGTATTCAGTCCCTCTCTGCCAGAGTCACTGCCTTTGCTCCATGTTGGTGTGAGATGCTGCATATTTCGAGATGCTTCTTCCCTATTTGAAATAATACCCGTGGGTATGGGTGAGGTTCATGAGATGCTGAGAAGACAGTTTGCTGCTGGCATGGGGTAATCCCTTTCTCACATATACGTTCTCTCTTAACAAGAGGCAATAATTATTTAAAGCTCTCTTGATAAATGAATTGGTTGCTGTGTTCTTGCCACCTTCTAAAGCTATTCTTTAGCGAGATCAATTTGCTTCTCTGGATGCTCACATGAGCACTGATGATCCAAAGGAATTTGCAAAAATGGATCACAGGGCTTATTTGGGAGAAGGCAGGGAGTTCAGTCCTGTTGGTGGCAGCAGCAGCATGGCATTAGGTCAGTTTATGCGGCTTAGGGAACACCCCCAGTTTTTGGGGGTGGTTTATTTTTTTTTTCATCTTAAAAGATACATTGTAATTGGTAGTAACATCCTGGGAAGTATCTAGCCTAAGAATTTAATGAGCAATTGGAGCTGGTAATACCGAGTATCTAACCGTCCAAAGGAGAAGCCAGTTCCTTTTTTTTTTAAAAAAAAAAAACAACATTGAGGGGTTTGCAATCTCAAAAACTATGTTGATGTTTGCAGTACTGAGAGATCGTCAGACATTGTATCTTGCAAATGATTGAACCTTAGACTGTGTTCCTTGATGTGCTACATGTGTCAACGCAAAATTAATTTTGAGCGGTAGAAGATGTAAAAGCAGGTTTTGTTGTTCGTTGGAAAGTAAAGCTGCATATTGGAAAAAATAACAGCTCAGCTGAACTCAAAACACAAGTTTGAATCAAATGCAGAACTCAATTAAACTAAAGAAGTCTTTTGTCTGGTATCACTCCAGGTAGTACAAGCAGGATCCCCGAATGACCTGCACGTTATTGTGAGTGTGAATTACAGGGTCTTGAGAGAATTGGAACTTACCTAGGTTGAATCAGCTTAACTGTGTTAATATTTCTGTAACTACGGGCTAATTGCGAGAAATCCCTGTAGTTACCTGTGAATAGAGTTCAGTGGGTCAAGACAGAGCCGTTTGCTTCGTTGCCTGCAGAAAGGCTTGCTGAACCAAGGAGGGCTACGGCAGAAGGCCTGACTCCGGGAATGGGGCTCTCTGGACTCTTTACTGTCCTTAGAGCAGAACTGGAAGAGCTCCCTTCTCCCAAATCTGAGATCTCATCTCCTTTTTTTTTGCCAACCATAGGTTCCTGTGAGTGCGAGATTTGTTTTGCTTGTAAGGAAGCAGGGGTATTCTCAGGAATCCACACTGTAAATGCATGATATACAATGTTTTGCTCCTGCTATAACACTGTCTATAATCACTGATAAAAGTAACTGCTGGAAGCTCTCCCACCGCCCGGTTAGCAACAAAGTTGTCTTTGAGTGGAAACGTAATTTCGAAGTCTTCTGTTACTCCCTCCCCTCCAAATTTTCATGCAATTTTTTAGGTAAAAAGGGCTTTTAATATCTACTTCAGTATTTAATTGTTACTGCTTTGGAGCAGTAAGCTTTAACCTGTTATGAGTGTGGAGGAAAGCTGGGTCTCTCTGCTGCGAGGAGTTCACAGCTGAACTTGAAATAAGTGATGTGTAGGAAAGAGTAAGGGCAAAGTATTTGGTTTCACAGCATCTTGCTTACCGGCGCATTTTTCCTGTGCAGCATGGCTGCTGATTGAAGGAGTGAGCTGTCGGGGTGCCTGGCAAATACAGCTGTATTTCAGTGAAGTTAAAAAGGGGAAAAGAAAAAGGGAAAGGGGGGGGGAAGCAAAGCTAGCTGAACTTTTAATGTGTCTATTATTGTTAGGTGTACCCTAGCAGATTATCAGGAGTGAGGCTATCTTAGCGGAGCTGACTGTGGCAAGGCGTTGCGGGAGCCCATGCGGTTCTGCGAGCGCGTATTCATGCCCATATATAGGCACCTATAGCGCAGAAGGTCGGGCTTTTTCAACCGGTGTCAGTTCCGATGTGCCAGGAACAGGAAGAGTGGTTTGGGGGCATTTGGAGTCTCTGCAGATAACTTCTTTACAAATAAAACAAACTTTAGAGTGTCTCAGACTGGAAGTGGTAGAGAAGTAGGATTTCTCTGTATTTCTGATAGGTGTCACACCTTGAGAGAAATTAGATTGTGAAATAAAGGCAGAAGTATGAAAACAAGGCAGATTTAGCCTAACTGACACCATTCTGTCCATTGTTACCTCTGTGCTTGTGTAATCGGGAAACCGCAAACACCATAGTAACTGAGTGTAGGCATCTCTTGATAGACCAATTGTTTTAATCTCTAGCAGAATAAAGAATTAAGAATTATTATGCCTAATATCCATGCTCATTGCATACAACAAACCTGTCCCTTTCTCTTTTGCTAAGTTTCTCGGTCTGAATTTTTACCTTAATTGAAATAGTTTATAAAATCAAAAAGCTTGTAACTGGTGTGATTTGGTTTCACTTGAATTGAGAAGGTAAATCTCACTAGCTCTTACCTGCTGATATCAAACTTTCATTTAAATGAGACTGTGACTGGTGTATATGTGAAAATTGGATAAAGAGAACAGCTGCAGTGGGGAATGATTCCCTTCTCAATGTTTCAGGAGCTGGTTTGTTTTTTTTCTTTGTAACTTTCTCTCAACTTCTGTATGATTTGTCCAAATTAATGCTCAAAGTCACATTTCATGAAAATATATTTAGATTGGTTTTGTGTTTTCAAGGAGTTTAATATATTAAAGTGTGCAATTCCTTACGTAGGCTTGTGGTAAAAGCTGTTCGCAAGACCTGTTTTTTGTGAACCATTGACGATCAGATGTTCTGGATTAATGAACTCTGAAGTTTATAGTTTCTTGCAAGCTACTCTGCAGACATTTAACTGAAAACAGTGTCTGTGAATCAAATCTTGGAAACTATGTCAATAAAGCACTGACTTAAACTTTAGGTGGTGTTTTGGGAGTAACTAGAGTAATAAGTGGAGAAACTTCAGGTGTTTTCTCAGTCTTGGCTTTTGAGTTTTCTAAAGGAATACTCAACTCTAACCTAATTTTTTTTGTTACTTGCTGATACCTGTATAAGGTTCTTGTACTGTATGTGAAGGTGCAGTTCTCTTGAATGAAAAAAGTTTTGTCATTTGGGCTCTTAAAATATTATGTTGTTTCTCTTTTGACTTCTTCAAATCAGTTCTAATCAATTTTTAAAAG
Organism: Cariama cristata; assembly: GCF_000690535.1. Taxonomy (NCBI): domain Eukaryota; kingdom Metazoa; phylum Chordata; class Aves; order Cariamiformes; family Cariamidae; genus Cariama; species Cariama cristata. The sequence continues at coordinate 11,033 of NW_009627033.1, forward strand.
TCTCAATGTATTGAATAACCAGCATTGGTTTCAACTCTAATGTATCTGTCTGTTTTCTTAAACATTTTTCAGTAGAAATAACTTCCTATCTCAACTGATCTATATTGCAGTTAAGTTTTTTTTGCTGTCACTTCATATTACAAGTAATGCACCACTTGCTATATGTGCGTTTTTAATTTTTTTATTTGCCCATAAACACTACATTTTGTATGGACTGTTCCTTTGTTGAAGTTGTGCTTCTTCAAGTGATAGCTGAGCCAGTGGCTTTTTACTGCCAAAAGAGGGAGATGTTCATCTCATTGAGGCTCCCGAAAGTGTATTCATTTATCCTTCAGTATCAGTCTGGTTTTGGAAAGCAGAAGCCTCCATTAGAGCATTTATTTCTGGAAAAACTCAGTGGCAATAAAGAAGCCTTATGTGCTTTTCAGTTCTTATGTATTAAGTGAGACTACTGGATTTAATTCTTTTGTATGGGCTTCTTGTATGTGTGAGTTGGGGAATATGGCTTTTCCAGATACTCATCTCCACAGATAAGTTAATTTGGTTTAACCGCAAGAAAAGCAGATTAGTTTTAAATGGGCTTCACAAAGGCGGGTTAGCAAAATGCAGGGAGTGTCTTAGCTGATAGACTCTCAACTTCTGAAGACGTGTTAGGTTTTTTACTTCTGTAAGAGCGAATATGCTTTATACGTCTTGATGAGATGTTCATTGTGAATTTGCATGATTGTGTTTATCTGTCCTATAAAAAGTGGCAGCTATGATGAATTATCACACCGAAAAAATTCTCATTGGGTAATTGAATTTACTGGTAAAATGTTCATTAAAAATAATGTTTAGGTTGGTCTGTCCTGAGGAAACATCTGTTACTATTGAATGCCTCTGAATGGATATTACTCATACTATAGCTAATCTGACTGATAAGAATAATTCTTACTGATAGCGAAAAAAGAAGCAAAACCAGTTTTACTTTACCAACACAGCTGAAAATGAGGTATTATCCCAGTTTTAGTACAGGCTTAATGTCTCACCTTACAGATGCTACCAGTTTGAAGCGCACGGTCATTCAGAGTGCGGTTTGGGTACCCAAGTTTTGTTTAATTTTGCTCAGTCAGCTGCTGCCCAGCCCAAAACTGATGGACCTTTTATTTCAGAACTCAGAATGTCTCGTAAGTCTTGTTTCTCTGCTTGCCCAGAGCTTGGCAGGGATAAGCAGTCCTGTACATGTCCTGAAGTCAAGGAACCAAGAAATGATGTCCCTGCATCTAACTTTGAGCTGGGAGTCAGCCAAATAGTCATGGTGAAAGCACAGCTAAATACCTGCTCTTAAGTGTGAGGCCTAAATTCCAGTCTGATCTCAGACTCTGTTAATTGGTCATTTGATAAAATGTCCTGGACCACCTTGGAGTAGCCTTGAAGCCTATCTTGCCCTTCTCTTTCATGAGTGCTTTAATAGTACTGTGGATTAGCTATATTTCACATCCTTTAGATTTCTTTGGCTTGAACCTTGAGCTGTGTATGCTCTGTAGAGAGTGCCCTGACCTCAGCAGGAGGGGCACGGAGTATGTCCTCACTGGGGAAAAGTGTGCAGATTGGTGGCTGGGGTCACCCAGCTAATGCAGACAAATTTACGTTCCTTTGGGTTAACAGAGACAATCCAAGTCATGCTTGCTTCTTATCTGGGCAAGTGCTTTAATAAGCTGCCATGGAAGAAGATGCTCTTGCCTCTCTGCGGCTCTTTTGAGAAGAGTAAACGCTGTGGCATTTATCTCGGTTAATGCAAATTTATGTTTACAATGAAAGAGGAGTTCTGATTTAGGTATTTGAGGCAGCAGATAAAGGCTGGCTGCAATCCAGAATGTAGCGTTGAGTTTAGGAATTTGGGAACTGACAGCCTTTCCCTTTCCGTGAGCCAGCTCTGAGTGGCGGTGTGCTGACTGCTGGTGAGCAGGCGGCTGCCTGGGCTGCTCGTTTGGGATCTCGCGGAGATCTGAACACCACTAATGAGGTAGGTAAGCACTCTCTCGGGGCACTCTAGGCTTGATCCACCTCCTCTCCTGGAGAACTTGGGCCCTGTCAAGAACCAGGGGCCCAAGCATTGGTTGTATAGCTACCCTCGGTTGTAAAAACTATTTACAAGTCAGTTCAAGACCTCTAGCATGCTCAGACAGTTCTTCTGTAGTTTCATATACGTATAAATGTGTAAATGTAAAGCGTTCTTTGGTTATTTTTAATTATTTGTTAATGGAGTACGTGTTTCTCAAACAGGAAGCCCAGAGAGTGCAGGCATTGGCTCTGCCAGCTCTTTATTCCATAGAAACATCACTGAAGGTGTTAGAAATGGGAACTCTGGTTTGGGTAGAATCCTGTATTTGAATAGCAACATCACATCAAGGATGCAGGAGAGCTTTGAATGTCTTCTGATAACTGTAAAGTGTGAAGGGTAGGAACTTTTGTCAGGTTAAGTTAGGAAACTAATATTTACTTATTTTTTTAATGGCTGCTCTTAACAGTTTAAGGGAGAAAGAAGAATGAATGAAAGCAAGTCTGCTGAGTAAAGCAACAGTTTCAAAGTTTTAAGGTTGCTTCACATCAAAAAAAACATTTTTATATTCCTTTTGCAAGCACATGTGTCTGCAACTGTGCAGTGAACCAGTTCAGGGAACCGATCTGAAAAAAAAGAAAACGAACCTTTCTAATTTTGCTCACTGTGCAGTTGTACAAGTGGTCGTGCAAACAGGAGGGAGAAGGCCAGGGCAGGTACACGTACTTTTAGTGGAAGTACTGGCTTATGCTGTGGTTTGTCTGCAAGAAGTTGTGGCTGAAGGCAATTACTTGAGGACTTGCATTAAAGAAGATCTCAGGGTGGTTTTTTAGACTTTATCTACTGATACTGCGGTACTAAGAGGCCCTACAGGTACGTGCAGGTGAAATTACACGCTTTAGTGTCTACACAAGTGTTTTTAAGCCTGTGTAGTCTATTGATTACTGTCTAGCCGTGGGCCTTTTGGAAAGTTGAGAACCATAGAATGTGTAGTAAAATTAGAGGAGAAGCTTTGAAGATCAAATGTATCTTCATCGTGGTTTTTGGCTTTCTTGGAATGTGTGTTGATTTCCAGGCATCCACGGACTGAAAGTTGAAATAGATTGTGAATATATTATTGATCTTATTTGTTATATTAATCTTTTTCTTTTTGCCAGTAATACAAAACATGAGTGATTCAATTTCTCTATCTGTTTCCATCACATGTAATCTCCTTTATTATGTTCTCACAGAACCGTATATTCTGTGTTTTGAACAAAGACAGAGTAGTTTAAATAACGTGAACAAATATATGAAACAGTGGGAGTAGTACTGTTTCATGTCCTAGTATTAAAGCTATACAATGCATCATTGGTTTGAATAGGAATGAGTACAAGTATATAAAACCACATAATTGTTTTTGTATTTAAGGTGCGTATAGCAGCAAAATTCATAATTCATGCTCCTCCTGGGGAATTCAATGAGGTGTTCAATGGTGAGTATGTATCTGTTCTGTCCTTTCATTTAAAACATCTATATCCAAAATTGGATTGCCAATTACTCTCCTGAATTTCATGTAGCTTATACTTTAGCAGCTCACTTGCTGTAAGAGCTGTTGTCGTAGCTTGGCATAATAAGCTTTGCAGTCACAAGACAGCTTGGGGTTTAAATGCAAAAGGAGGAAAGTACCACTTTTCTTTGTGATGTGAGAATGAGCTTTCTTTCTGGTTTTAATCAGTCATGAATTAACAGTTGCTAGGGTTTTCATTTAGAAGACACATGTACTCTTTTTTTGTTTTGTTTTTCATAGACAAATACATTTTTCAACAGAAATTAAACTAGCCAAAATGAAAATGGTCCTTTTTTTTTTAAGAAGGAATATTACGAATACTTAACTGCAAATATACAAAGGACTACTGCCTAATGCCAGTTGTGGAAAGAATATTAATCTTCTCCAAACATTTTTAACCCTTAAATTCTGGGCACACTTCCATTTTACTGAGTGTGTTGGTAAACTGAAAGGAAACTTGAAATTAGCTTCTCTCAACTATTGTTGCCTGAACTTTACCTAGTATGTTATTTTTCTTTAAAAATTGCTGTTTGTCTTGCGTCAAGATATGTGGGCATACATATCATATAAGAAGGCATCTGTTTTGTAGCTGTAGCTTACAAATGTCTCTGATGCTATTTAAGTAGAGAAGTAAGTTTAGTATACTAAACTTTTAGTCAGTGTAAGACTGGAGAGAACTTAAAATTTGTTAAAGAATGTAATGTTTTTAGAAGGACCTTGTTCTTCAGTTAAATAATAATCAGCTGGTCCCAGTTTAAACTTAGCTTGCACTGCATTTGTGAAATGAACTGTTGGTGAGCAACTCATTAACCCAACTCCCTGGAGGTTAATTCAATTTCTTATAGCCGTGTTGCTATAAACTTTATTGTTAAGCTAGTTCATAGTTGCAACTACCTGCTCAGTTACAGACTATAATATGTTTCAAAACACTTGATCATAATTGTGTGACCAGCATTCAATGAGATGCAGACTGACTTCTTAAAAAAAGAGAGAGAAAGCTTTAAATTCTAACTGTGCAAATTGTGGGTTTTGGTTGGTTTGGCATGGAGGTTTTTTGAGTTTGAGGGGTTGGTTTTTTTCATTTGGGGTGTTTTGTTGTTTTGTGTTTTGATTTGGGTTTTTTATTTGTTTGTTTTTAAAGAAAAAATACTTCAAATGTATTCTGAATTTTTTTTTCCACTTGTGTGATACCTTGGGAATCTTTAGAAGAGTTTAAAATGTTATAGTGAGATTAATGATCAGTTAGTTAATAATCAGTGCATTAAATTGTTATTAAAATAGTGCATAGTAAATAATAAGCCAGTAAGTCAAGTACACAAATAACAATTTACTGCATAGTAAATATGAAATTCTGAGGAGAGTCTTGACTTTATTCTATACTCATATGTTTCTTGTATGATGGTAGAAGAAATGGTATTGTGGTATGTTGTGCTCTGACTACTAAGTGTCATTAAGGAACGAGAGTGAAACTGGTGAGGCTTAAAACAAAATAAGTACAAAACATACCGTATTAATGTCATCAAAATACAGTAACCACTACCATCAATACAGTGTGAGGGATTTGGTAGTTTACATCTTAAAAATAAACTCATTTGAATCCTGTCCTGTTCTCATTCAGAACTTCTCTAAAAACTAGTTTGACAGATTCCTGGAGCTGTCACACAGCCTGTAGAATATGGCTTATATCTGTTTACCGGATTGTGTTGGAAGGGATCCACTTCTGTACTACTCTTCTCATTTTGTTCAGTCAAAATTACAAAATACGAAGCAATAAATTTCCTACCTAGTAACCTGTATGGGTGTGGGGTGGTTTGACTTTTTTGTTTTGTACTGTCTATTGACATTGACTGAAACAAGTTTCTGAGTTACCTGTACTTTAATCTTGTAAATATCTCCTTTCAGATGTTCGGTTGCTGCTTAATAATGATAATCTTCTCAGGGAAGGAGCAGCCCAGTAAGTACCAGATGCCACATAGTTGCATAAAAGCAAGATGTTTTTCAGTAAGACTTTTCACTGTCAGTAAGCGATTCATTTAAAAAGATGTGTGCTTGGCAAGTAAAACCCTATTATGTGTGTTGTGCATCTTTGATCAAGATTAAATTCTTGGCAGAGGAGAGATCTGGATTGTATCCTAGTGATTAGAGCAACTGTTCTGGAAATAATGGGTGACCTGGATTTTTGGAACTAGTCTGCACCTTTTTGGATTTCATTTTCTGTTTCTTGGTAGATGTTATAGGCACTGAACATCTGTAAGATACTGCTTCCTTGGACCCTACTTTTATATCAAAACATTATGCCTACTGTATTTTATGCCAAAATTAGTTTCCTCTGTAGGAACAGAGATGTCTGGCTTAGTAGGGTGGAATTTAAACTTTATCTGTTCCTCCAGTTTCTATGGGTTACTGTAAAGCTTCTGTGTCTGTCTGTGTCAGGTTACTTTTGAACATAAATCGTTCTGTAATGGTGGCTGGAATCTGTAATAAGAACACTGAATGAACCAAGGTGATTCCAAGAATTTGAGCCTGCTAGAAAATGAAGCATTGATGTAATTTTTTGATGCATCATTGCCCAGATTATTAGCTATTACTTAAATCTCTTACAGCTGCTAAGGAAAAAGAATGTGCTTGATGCAACCTTTTGCTGTTTTTTCTTTTTTTTTCCTCTTGCAGTGCATTTGCACAGTACAACTTGGACCAGTTTACTCCAGTAAAAATTGACGGTTACGATGAACAGGTATGAATATAATGAAATACTTGCAATGTTCCTCGAACTGTTAAAGATGGTCTGGTATTGGAATGTATCTTGGCAAGAAAATGAAAAGAAATGCATCTTCCCTGCCAAAATATAGAGATTATGAAACTGGTACCATTGGAGGGTCATAAGTTAATCATTTAGGGCATCTGAAGAGCTTGAAATTTCAGTCTGTGTTGTTGGCCTGAATTCCATCAGACCTGATTTGGAGCTGCAGAAACAATTTGCTCCATCTTTAGTACTAGAAGACATGAATTTCTATATTGAATTGTTTGTTGCAGTAAGAGGGTAAGATTAAAGAATTTATTTTCTGAGTCAGTGTGTCATGTTAGCCTCGTTATCTCTTGCTATGTGCATATTTTGTGTAAAATGGGAGTCTTCGAATATGAGTAAGCTCCGGTTAAATGTAGGTTATAATTAGATCTGATATGGTATTTTTTTTCTCTTTATTGAATAGCAAATATTAACGAAAATGTTATAATACAGGTTTTGATAACAGAACATGGTGATTTGGGAAATGGAAAATTTTTGGATCCCAAGAACAAGATTTCTTTTAAATTTGATCACTTAAGAAAGGAGGCAACTGATCCTAGACCCCACGAAGTTGAAAATGCCATAGAATCCTGGAGAAATTCAGTTGAAACGGCAATGAAAGCATATGTGAAAGAACACTACCCAAATGGTGTCTGCACAGTAAGTACTAAATTATATAACCACTGTACCACTATAGATAGAAATCTAAAAAAATTCTAACTATTTTTGAACCAGGAAGATAGGCAGTTTCAACTGTAAAGGATTTGGTCCTGTCAAGGGTTCATACAGGGAAATGAGGGAAAGCTTCAGAAGTTTAATATTTCAGCTATTAGATTACTAGTGGGTGGTTACTGCAGGGCATAGTGAAGACTTATTTTCAGTTCTGAAGAATTTTTTATTTAAATTTCTTAAAGCATTAAGACCTTCTGTAGACTACTGCAGGTTAATCCCGTTGATCCTAGCTACCTGGCTGGTTACTTTAAAAAAGAAAAAAAAAAATATCCCTAAGATACAAATGTCTGTCTTGGCTTGGTTTACTGATGAAGCTATCAGTCAAGCTAACTGTTTTCTCTCCATCGCATCCCCTATATATCAAAGTGCTATTTTCTTACCACCAGAATCAGTGGGTTCTGATGGCTTCTTAAGCTAAAACGTCTCAGTCTTGCCTGCAATAGCATTCGTTTGCTGTTAGGAGCCCTATGACTATTTAAAGTTCAGCAAATTGATCTAATGATAGCTGTCCTGTGCTTTGTATTAACCTAATGGAAAAATTAACTCGGGAGGGGAAAAAAAAAAAAAAAAATCAGTTGCTGAGTTAACAAGTTGAATTGGATTCCCAGGCAGTCAGATGAGTTCCAGCTTCTGTAAAGGAAACCAGATTGCGTGTTCATTGAGACATTTTTCGTATCTGATTTTAGGGGATAAAGCAGAATAGAGGACCAAACCCACCCTTTTAATCACCTTTTCACTAGTCTGTAAGGGTTTAAATCATCAGTTAGTTGTAGAATAACTGGTATCTGAAGCTCAGCTGGTAATAGATATTGTCACAGCCGTCACTGCTATAGGCTTAAAATTCTTATAGTTGCAGAAAAATTAGTTCACGGTGTATAAAATATCAGTTAAGATGCTTGACCTTCAAATTTTCTAATCTTAAATTTTTCTGCATTGTGATATACACTTCAATGTTTCATGTACAGAATATCATGTAAGAACCATAGCGGTTATAAAATTAAATTTTACAGTTTCTGCAACCATAATAAAACTAGATATCTCTAAGCAGTTCGAGCAAGACAGATACTGAAACTTTAACTCTGTTTTTTGTTGTTGCGGTTTTTTTTTTATTATTTCTAATTAAGGTGTATGGTAAAACAATTGATGGACAGCAGACCATTATTGCATGCATAGAGAGCCATCAGTTCCAAGCAAAAAATTTTTGGTAAGTGTCTGTGTGGATAAAAATACAGTAAAATACAGCAAACTGAACAACTGCACTGGTGCCATTACACTGATAATCCTTAGTTCAGAGAAAGAGGTGCGTGCACATCTTGCATGTGACTTTTTTTCTCCCTCCACCCCACCCCAAGTTTTTCTGACAAAACTATGTAGAAATCTCTTCCTTTGTGGTAAGTAAAATGGCAGACTGCACGTCTGCATCTCCTTTGCAGGGCTTTGGGAACTTTGTAAAATTCTTTGACTCTTCCAGTTTATCACACTGGCACCAATACCCATGCCTCTGTTCCCTAATACAGTTGCTTCTGCTTGTGTTGCTTCCTTTGTGCCTGACAAAATAAAACCAGCTCCTTCTAGTTTGCATGTCTCACACAAAGAAGATGACCAAAGATCAATTTAGTGTAAGACTAGAGCCATTAATTTTTGGGTGAGGTAGATCAAGGTGATTAAGTCAGCAGAGTTAAATAAAGTAATGACATGTAGTTTTTAACTTAGAGCATTTCCTACAGAAGGATCGTTCTGAACTTGAACCCTTGTTATTGGAATAGCATCTTGAGGACAAAAAAGATATCCCAGAGTGGAAACTTTGTGGTCGTCTTAGCTTCAAGGGCCACAAAGTAACTAAGAAGCAAACAAATCTGTTAGCTAGTCATTGAATCCCACGCATTTAAAAACTAATATTGTACCTAAAATGTAGTTCAGCACCTAAGCTTGCTTATGACTAATGGGTCGGTCTATAAAGCTACAGTAATATTAGTGTCACTGAGTTGGGTGACCTTTTTGGTTTTCTTAGAGATGCCAGCAACCTTCTGAATTGCCTTTGTCTGAATGTTCAGTGACAATCTATAATTTGGATATAGTCTGAAATAATAATCAGTGGCTTTATAATTGAGTTAATATTGTTAGTATCTAAAATGTGTCAATATAGATCAATTAGTAGCTGTTAATCTTAAAGTCTTTATCTCTTTTTCTCCTCTTGTTGAATGCACTGGAATCTACACCTAACACTAATAGGATTGGAACTCATAGTATCAACTTTCTTTCCTTCTTTAAGTGCGACAAAGGAGGAATCAAGAGACAGCTGCAGTGCATTCTTAATATAGCTCTAACGTACTAACCTTCTAATCCACTAACCTCAGAACAAAATAAGAAAATGTCTAGTCTATGGGGAAGAAACCAGGTGAAACTACAATCTCCCCATACTGTTTTCCAGATGTTTGAAACTCACTTTAAGCAATTTGGCAAGGATGTTGAATTTGTGGAAGGAAGCTGGAAGGAAGTAGTTGTCCTGGAACAGAAATGCTAGAAGAGCTGAAAGGCTGACTAACAGTTCAGCATAGCGGAAAGTCTTGCTGCTTTAATGTTCCTTCCATTTAAGTTTTTCACAGCCTGATGCAAAGTGTGACTCTGGCTGACTCAGCAAGTCGTCCAGGTCCTGGAAACAAAATATTGACTATATATGCCTAATTAATAATAAGGGAGGGAAAGAACGTTGGAGGCTTTAGGTATTTTCAGAAGTCCTATTGTTAAGAGTCCTTACTAATAAATCTCCGTGGTCCACATCCAAAACTAAGGTTAAATATTATGGGAAACTGTTCTCGTCTCGGCTGATTACGGGGCTGAATCTTTAGGAAAAGATCTTGTGCGTACGTAGCTGCACAGCATATTTCATTCTCTGTTTTCCTTTGACTATCAGTTGCATGTTGTGGGGTTTTTTCTTAACCAGTGGGATGACATCTGATTTCTGTTTTATTTCTTTTAAAGGAATGGCCGTTGGAGGTCAGAATGGAAGTTTACAATTACCCCTTCAACCACTCAAGTGGCTGGCATCTTGAAAATTCAGGTATGCTTATCTCAAACTGTGTCCTGGTCAGTAAAGTCTCCAGTTATTATCAAGGGAAACTCAGGCTAGTGTCTTAAATATTCTAAGAGAATTTGTGGACCCAATAAGCAAAGCAGAAATGCCCATTCAGTTAAGTGTTAGCAACCTAATTGCATATTTACCTAATCCTTACAAACAGGAAGTATGTGTTTAATGTAATGATTCAGAAGAGTTCAGAAGGTGTATTCACCTCAGCTAAGCGTATACCTCTTTGGTTTCCTGTTTCTTCAATTTGCAGTGGCACAAGCCTTTCCTGAGGGTAGGCCCTTTCTGAAGTAGAACTTTCTTTTCTTTTTAACTGATAATAGCAGGGTTTTTTCATGTTCCCCACCCTATTGTTCAGCAAGGTGGGAACCTTTGGTTTCAGTCATTCCACCACCTGAAGTTTTTGAATCTGGTTCTCCTTCATTCAGAATTTCCCCTTCGTATTGGCTCTAGGGCATTCAGAAAGGAGACGAAAAAGGAATGCAGAAATTTTGAGACCAAAGGAAGTCTGACTGTCATGCGGTAGGCAGGGGGACTTGACTTCCTGGAACATGTACACGTATTTTTCGGGAGTTTATTCAAACAATTCTGGGATCAAGGACTAGAATCTGAGTGCAGTCTGGCTTTCAGTGTAGTACTTCATTACCTTTTTACAAGACAGTGTCAAGTTCCCTTTTCCTGCTCTTTTTGGGCCCCCATGAGTTTTGCACTTCCCGACTACTCAGTGACTTGACTTCAGAAGGAAGATGCAATGGAATGTTCTAGCCATAGCCTGAGGCTAGGATGTTCATTTAGGATGCGAAGTTCAGATCTACTCAAGCAGGGGGCCTGAAACTGGTTTCCCATTCTGGGGCAAATTCTGTAACAGCTGGAATGATAGTTCAAATGTGGACAGCCATTATTATGTTGTCAGATCAAGACGGTCATGGTAAGCACCCTAAGTAACTTCTAGGCTTCTCAAGATTTTAGGAGAATCTAAGTAAATTGTCACTTAAATCCAGCTTGCGGCAAAACAGGCATTTTCTCCACAGCATGTGCTTTTGGTTAAATGTCTTAAGAGATTTTCCAGAACAAGCAGGCAGGTGTCTATCTAATTCTGGGGAAGGTTGGCCCAGTAGCCTAGAATATAGCCTGAATAGGGAATTTGGTCAGGTTTTAATCAGCATCCTGATTTGGACACCAGCTGATTTTGTCTTTTATTACTGTTTCACATAATTAATCAAGTCGTTATTTGCATTCATTAAAGTCTGTGTTCTGGGGAGTGATGAAAAGTTTTATTTTTTTTTGCTTGTATAGGAATGACTTGTTTCACCAAAGAATTTTGAACTCCGTTTCAAGCTTTTAGAAATTGTGTACAATTTCTTCAATGTGTGTTCCCATCTCCAAACAAAGAAAGTGCTTTAATTTTTTTAAGGAGCAAAATAAGCTTCTAGAATATGAACTCACTACAACATTAGTGAAATTTCAGAGTACTGCAATTTCAGTGTTACTTGCAGAATCTTTATGACAGCTTATCAGAAACATTGCCCTGTTTCTGGTAAGACTTTTTATGAATAAGTTGGGGAAATTCCAGCTCTGTCTTCAGGTGACTTCAGTATTTTTAAGGTCCCTTGCACAATTTCTTCCTTTTTTTATAATTCTATTATTTATAATATAGGAGATTCTCAACTGTCTTAGTCTCTTCCATTGTTTAATTTTCTTTTAATTATATGTAAGGAGAAAGCTGCAACAGCAGAGCCTATTACTAAAACTAAGACCCTGTGGTGCTTGACATGCTCCAACTGTGCATGGAAGACAACTGATAAGTGTACTGGTTACTAATTTTATCTCTTAGATAATTTGTTATTTTCATCCCTCCTTAGTTAACCTTTGCCAAGAGGTTCTGTTCATAAACATCATCCTTCTTGTAGTCTTCTGAACCCAGACCTAGCATTCTAGAAGGATGTCAGCGGTGAGGTATAGTACAGAACAGTTACTTGTCATATTTTATATAAGATATAACACATCCCAGGACTAGATTTGGCTCTTCATCCCTGTTAAGTGTTTAGGCCTGAGTGTTTGCCGAGAATGTGACTCAGTGAGACAGATAAGATGTTTGTGCTGATGTTGGCCTCGGAGCACAGGGGAGGTTTGGGCCCTCTGCAGTGGATTGTGATGGAGAAGGGGGGAGACTTACACTTCTCTGGATTCTGCTGTTTCATTGGGAGGTCTCAGAATTTCATACTGAGTAAGCACTCCTTGTCTTTTAGGAACTAGATTGAAAAAGGCCGGCAGAAGTTTCACTCACTGATGTTTGATTTGAAAAGAAGCTTATTTTATGGTTAGGATGATACATTTTATTGAAAAACAGCTATTTGACAATAAGCAAAATAATAACCTAACATGAATCATAGGAAATAATTCTTTTCTCATATAGGAAGTCTTTCTTTTGCTTAGGTATTATAGCTGTCTTACTCTGTCGTGTTTTCTCTATTGTTTGTAAAATTGAGGGTCTCTTGCACACATGATCATAAGGTATATGAAATTACAGTATTGTGCATTAATCTCCAAATTAAAATGTTATCTTGCCTAATAGGGTGAGGCACAGATGTTTGAATCAGCTATGTTCACTATGTTGACTTTATGAAAATTGTGAAAAAATCTTTAAAGATATCTGTTTAAATGTCAATGAGCTGCGTAACTCTTCTGTCTTGGTTATTGTGAATGATTACATGTAACTTTATATATACTTCCTAACTTTTAAGTTTTCCAACAGTTGCATTAGAAACTGAATGTTTTCAGATCCTCCCCAAGTGAATTTGAAAGTCCTAAAGTTAGCTTGGGTAACGTTTTGCTGGTGTCATCCTGCAAAATAAGCAAGGATTCTGTAGATACAACATTTCAAGAGTAAATAGATTTCATTCTGTTTTGCTATCTAACCTCGGCACACTTTGTCCCAAAGAGCTTCTTTGGCTAGATAAATACCAGCTTTTGTTATCGGCCATATCTAATAGGGGAAAATAGCCAAACCAGGCAGATCTAGAAAGGAAAGCTTAATGTTGCACTGTCACTAGAAAGCAGTTTGGGTGAAGCAGCAAAACAACTTTGCAGTATTCCGAAGCCTTGCCAAAACTATTCTCATTTTAAATATATCTTCACTGTTTAGAATAGTCTATTCTATTAATTTCTGGTAAGGTCACATAAATAGTATGTTGTCTTCTTCATGGTGTTAATCAAAACCTAAACTTATTTGCATGGAATACTACTTAAGGCACAATAACACAAAAATGTTTCCAGACTAGCTTCTTTACTACTTCCCCTCAAAAATATTTAAATTCTACAGCATTTTAGTTTTCCTATGTGTTTTTGTTGTTCTGTAACATTTTATGCCTGTTCTTGATTTGTGTAGGTTTGTTATTACGATAAATGCTACCATACTTTGATTTTCGTGTATATTGTTGGTCTGTAACGTTTAATATGAGGTTCTTTGTTTAATTTTCTATAGGTTCACTATTATGAAGATGGCAATGTTCAACTAGTGAGCCATAAAGACATACAAGATTCTCTAACAGTGTCTGTAAGTGAACTTTAAAGACCTTAGTGTGTATACTGAAGTGATTTTTTTTTAAATTAAAAAGTGAAGCAAGCTTAAAAAAAGCTCAGAAGTTTGGAGGCTAGTTTGCTCTTCTGCATGAATAGGCATTGATGTTCTAATTTATAAATATTTTGTGTGTAGGATTTACTACTTTTACCTAACATGTAGTTACTGTTTAAAAAACAAAAAATCAATGTATGTTTTCGTGTGGCTTATATAAGCTAAATTAACTTTGATTCTAAAGCTTTAATTAGCTTGCTGTCAGTCTTTCTGCACCTGTGTTGTATTTAAACTTTGGTCTGCAGGAATGACCTATAGAATTAATTTTTAATTATGAAGGAGGTTTGAGTTATAATAACCCACTTCAGTAGTACAATCTCTAGGAGGTTGCCTCTTTTCTTCACGGGGAGAAGGCCAGTATGCTAAAAATAGTAAACAAATGCTACCAGTTGAGAAGCAGTAGTAGGTATTCTCCGTTCATTTCCTCCCTGTCTGTAACTGGTGCTGTCAGCCTCTTGCTTTTCTGTACAAAAAGCCCTTTCAGAGATGCTTCAGCTTTAGAAGCATAACACACTTTAAATATAAAGCATCATTTTTTTCTGACTTCTTTCCAAATGTTTCATTATAATAACGAGGAGCAGACAGCAGAAGTAAAAATTGTTTGTAAATAGTGCCAGGTATATCCTTTAAGAGTTGGTAATGTTGCAACGTGAACAACCACTACTTTTGAAATAGTGTTTCTCTTGCCTGCTGGAGATTGGGTTTATATACAGTAAGATTTTCTGTTGGGAATGTTCTTTAATAAAACTTAAGCTGGTGAGGTTAAACTGGCAAAGGGAAATTGTAAAAGTGAACAGTAGAAGCATTTTAATGATAACCACTAGTAGTGACCAATTTGGCTCAAAAGCTCAATTCATCAGTAAAGGACATTCATTGTTAATACAAAGCAAGGCTTGTTGGCTTCTCAGTTGCAGTAGCACCATAAAGAATGGGAGAGTGTGGTGCCAACTGATAACACTTGTGGAGCTGTAGATATAAGATTACTTTTGACACCCTAAGCAAAGGGATCTGTTTAGTCTTTCATTCAACTAAGAGTTGCTTCAGGGAAGATTGTGTGGAAGAAGTTCTCCTTTCAATAGCTTTTGCTTCACTTTCTATTGGGAAGAAACTTAATCCTGTTCCACAATTTAGTAAAGCAGCAGAAGACAGATGAGTAGAAAAACATATTTTACATAACTTTCCTATCTCCTGCTAGAACAAAAGCAAGTATGCTGCTGGTTACCAATTTTTAGCATTGACTTTGAGTTTCATAGGGAACAGAGGCTGTACAAGTTCTTATTTCACGTGGAAGGAATGATAGGTAGATTAAAAAGAGCCTCAATGACTCCTCTTTTTTGTTGTTTGGCAGAGAAGCAATTTTGTACCATCAATGGGCACAACTGAAATAAATGACTGAAGAGTTCTCTTGTTGCTAGAGCTATAAAAAATTTGTTATCCCTAATTTCTCTCTGAGATAAATTAGACCTCATACCACTGAATTCTTCCTTTCGTTAGCAGAGCCTTTGAAATCATTGCCTCAGTTCACTGAAAAGTCAGAACCCTTTCATTTGTTCTACTTGGTCTCTACCTCCTCCTTCATCTCTTTCTGCGGTGTCCAGGAGCGCTTTCACAGCTGCTAGGTGCAGTTTCATTGAAACTTCGAACCAGTTGTAGTTGAAGCTGCCATAGCCTTCTCCCAGTCGTTGCCTTTGTAGGAACGAGGGATGACGTGGGGCAGGAACACTCCTAACTTTCAACAGCGTCTGCAAAAGCACCCTTAGGAATGTCTCCAATACCAAGTTGGAACTTTTGAAATTCATGAACCCTCACTTCCTTCTTGAGACTTCTTTCAAGCACTTCAGCTAATTTGTCTCCGGATTGACTGATAGGTTGTTTTATTTTTATTTTTAAAACAAACACACACTTGCGTACTCAAAGATGAGGCCCAAAACCAAGAAATTGTTTCAGTCATGGTGAAATTTGGACGTTGTGGTGTGGTGCACCCTCATTTTTGCGAGATGTACTTGGGGATGTTTGTAGAAGCCCAGATATATAAAGTGTAGTGTTTCCTCAGCTTAGTCTCCAGATTCAGAATGTTTAGAGGTGAACAAATTTGTTTGGGGTTTTTTTTGGTTGTAGTCTCCATACTTCTGGGTTAGCTGGTGTTCTTTAAGTTTTCCTGAATTTGTACCGATCAATGTTAAATTTCAGTGTTAATATCCATACTTTGCATGTTTTTAGAGACTTGTGTGTGTGTATTGTTGTATTTCCAAATACTGTTCTGTTCCATATGTCTTTTTATCATACCATAGAATTTTTAATCAAAATACTTTAATGAGCTCCACGGTAATCTTTATGCTTGTTGCAGTTTAGCTGTTTTTATTTTTTTAATATAATAATAGTAATATTATAATAATGTGTCATATGCCTTTGGATGAATGTTTTGTTCAGTTTTGGTTTTGCCACTAAACAGTCATGCGTTCTCATGGGGTCTACCTGACATCGCTCGTAACTATAGGAAAAAACATAATCCAACTGGTCTTAGACTCAGATCTAATTAAAATGCTTTTTTTCTAGAATGAAGCCCAGACAGCGAAGGAATTTATAAAAATCGTAGAGGCTGCAGAAAATGAGTATCAGGTATGTTGGAAACAAACTATATCCTTACTCACGTGTATAACATTACCATGTACTTAACCAAAGCTAGTATTCTATAATTAGCAAGCTTTTGATATTAAGATAATGCAGTTCCATACAAATATAAATAGATTACATGCTGCTATTAACTGTATCCTCCCTTTCCATACCTTCTGGTGACTGCACTCACCTACTTAACGTTACATTGGAAGTCACTTTTTTGAAAGCAAAAAAGTCCCTGGTGTGATCGAATATCAGCAATTCTGATCTCTTTCAGTATTAGTGCATTCCTTAAGTGGAATTTTTGTACGGATTCTGTTTAGAGGCTACTCTGTTAGGCCGCTTTGCTAAATACAACTATAAGCATTATCCATTTCAATTAGTTGTTTTAAAGTTAGAAAAGTATGACTGTTCTAGATATCCTCTGTAGAAATGGATTCATGTTCACTTGGGTCTTGAACGTAAGGTAAATGTCAGACACCGTGTTCTGTCAGTTTTAAAAAAAACACTCTTTAATAAAAATTTACAAAGTATGTATCATGTGTGTTATATTCAAGTTCATACAATGTTGTGAACTGACTCTGCCATCCCCACAGATGAAACAGTGGAAGACTTTGATGTCTGAAATTAATGATGTATGAGCTAACTCCTATCAGCACTTTATTTGTGCTGCTGATTAACCACGCTGTGGTTTGCTGAAACACCTAGGCTATGGCCAGGTTTATTGCATCTGTCTCGCTAATTTTCTTTGTATTGTTTCAATCTAGATCTAACAGCTTTCCTTCATCAAATATTATTTTAATTTGGTGTATTTTTATTAAGCCTGTTTAAGAGGTAAC
Source organism: Cariama cristata (assembly GCF_000690535.1). NCBI lineage: Eukaryota > Metazoa > Chordata > Aves > Cariamiformes > Cariamidae > Cariama > Cariama cristata. The sequence goes on from NW_009627033.1 coordinate 28,314, forward strand.
AGACTACTCAATCATTTAACCTTTTATATAACATCCTAGTTCTGTTCTTCATTTGTCTTTGTTTTGTATGACTTTGTATTTAACAGACTGCTATCAGTGAGAATTACCAGACTATGTCAGACACTACTTTCAAGGCCTTACGTCGACAATTGCCAGTTACCCGCACCAAGATTGACTGGAACAAGATCCTTAGCTATAAGATTGGAAAAGAGATGCAGAATGCTTAAAGTGAACGTTGCATGACTGGATCGTTTTAGTGTCCTTGTATACAAATAAAAATTATTACAAAAACTATTTGGAACTGTCAGATCACCCAGTCAGCATGGGCTTTTGCCATTGAAAAATCACTGTAAGTAGTTTGGTTAGAACACAAAGCTTAGCTAATAGACTTTTTTCCTTTTTCTTTCTTCTCAGAGGGTTGCAGCTTCAGTATAGCTGAATATCTTCCTTTAGAGTTTCTGTTGTACCTTTATTTTTTTATAATGAAGAGACCATGCCTTTAGTTTTCAATTACATGTTAAGAACAGTTTGAAAAATATTTTTGCATATGGTAGCCCTTTCTCTTGCTTTCATGTGAAATGGACAACTTCCAAAATTTGGTGGATTCCTCGTGGAGATCAGTAATGTGCATTTCTAGGTCAAGGTCAACATGGAGTTAGCCATAGGTGCTGTTTTTGAAATCATCTATCCTTTCGTTGTATGTAAAATTGGGAAAAGCATTTTCTATATCATTTAAACCTTTTAGAATACTTATTTAGCTAGCTCCATGGTAACTAATTCTTTTTTTAAAGAAAAGGCCATGGTCTAACACTGTTTTAAGATTTTGAAATTAAATAAAAGTACTTATTTCAGAAATGCATTTAATGCTGTGTTCCTGACAATTACTTAAATGAGCTCAAGCTCCATCTGCCCTTGAGGTTTTTTATCATAAAGCCACAAATGTATTATAACAAGGCATATTGTAATATATGTAATCCTGTACTCGTTACTATGTCTGTCAGTTTATTTTTTTTCTTGGATTGAAATGTACTAAAATTCAATGTGACATTAAAATGCAAATTTTCTATTTATTTGAGTATCAGATTGCTTCATGATATAGCCTATTTTTGGTGTTTCTGTGTATTTTTGAAATACTGCTTAAAACAGCCACAAACTTGTAGCGTATGGGCTATTCTCAGTGGGCTTGGAGATTGTTTTAATATCATCATCCATTGTTTTCATCTGCATTTAAGAAATATCTACATATGGAACTGTACTTAAAACAGGTATCTTTTAGCTTGATATTGGCTACAGAGGATGGAAGAAATTACAAGACCAAAAATAATACATTTGTCTGGAGAATACTTTCCCTGTCTGATGTATCCCATATCAAAAATGGATGTCGGGTATCTAAAAACACAGGCTTGGTGACAAATGCTGTGGAACGCTTCTGTGAAATGCATGCAGTTCATTTTTAAATGGATGAAAACCTGTTTTAAAATATGCAACCTAATTGTATGCTCATGATGGAAAATTAAGCAGCTTTTTTTTTTTTCTTAAAGGCAGGTATTTGTGCACACTCCTAAACCAGTAAAGCTTAACACAAAGGTTTTATATCTTTGTTTACAGCATGATCCAATTAATTACCTTAAACTGTTGTTACAGCATAGCAAGAGAAAGAGTCTAGACTTGTACTGAGTACCAAAATGTACACACAAAGTAGTTTACTGTTTGAATAGTAATAGCAATACCCTTATATTCTGTTCTTCAGTGCTCTCTTGTAAAGGCGTGTAGAATTAACTGAAGTTCATGAAACTGGTGCTACTTTACAGTACAAAACTGTACGGTAGAACAAATCCCACTTCTACTACAGTCTTCCTGGAGAGTTGCCCTCTTAATTGTCTTCGTAGATCAGCTATCGAACCATGTTGTTCTTCAAAAGAAGTCTTAAACTGGGTGTGAGCTAATAACAGATGCTGACTTGCTGTCAAGTCAGTCTGTCAGTCTTAACTAAGATCTGAATACAAACCTTATTTTAAGAATTTCAACGTATTTAAGAGCAAGCTAAAAATAAAAGGCAGTGAACGGGCAGTTAGGAGAACTGATAATGGACAACAACGGTGCAAATAACTTCTCTAGCTGTTAGAATATTGTGTATGACCGGAATCGGCACTGGCCAGAAGTCAGAATGCTATTTTTCTTACCCAAAATAAAAAGCTAGTTTTAAATATATTCCTAATAAAGAGGTATTTTACTGTGAAGTACTCTATTACTGTGTTTCCCTCTCTCTTTATTCAGCCCTGTGATAGTCGTAATTCCTTACCCTCAAAGAATAGCATCCTACAGGTTCAATTCTACCAGGAGGGTGACATAAGTAGATTTGTATTATTTCTATTTTTTTCCTGTTGTGTTAATTTTTAGTCTGTGAGAATTTTACACCTTGAACGTCAAATTTATTAAGTTATAGCTTCAATAAAGCAATTTATAAGTAAATCAACTATTCTGTTTACTTTTTCAGACTGGGATGCTGGATCATATTAAGGGGTAGTGACTCTCCAGATGAAGCTGACCTGAGTATCAGCTGAGGCACATGGCACATTTGGAGTTCTTGATTTCTCTCAAAATGTTGGTTATCACTTGCACTTTTTCTTGTTTCCTCCCCTACCCCTTTTAAATTGGAGAACTTTAGAGCTTGCTTGGTAGGCTTTAGGGTAGTTTGTGTAGGTAAAGCACTTTCTCTGAGAAATTTTGTTGTGGCTATTGTCTTAATGTGAATTACTCTTTGTTTATATTCTATTTTTAAATATAAAGACAAGCTTTGTATTGTGGCATGTTGATGTACTAGATATTATGGCTTGTAATACGGACTTGTGAAATGCTTGCATTTATGAAGTGCGTTACATCTTCTACGTCTTAGTGCCCCTTTATAGGAAGGAATTTTTGACTCCTGCAAGTCAGCAATTGTTCTTTCTGAACATCCGCAACAGGAGCAGCGATTCTGCTTTCAGGTTCTCCTGAGCAGCTCCTTTTATGTGTGTCTGTCTTAAAATTCATACTGCAGGTAGAACGAAACTTTAAAATCATTGTAATTTTGATCATTTTATTTTGATAACAATTCTGCCGGCTGGTTCAGTTGAACGCTGCAATGCTGTTCATTAGTAAACAGTCATTCAGCCCAGGGTTAAAAGGATGGTGTGAGACCAAACGTCCCATGGACCTGTTCTCCTTTGGGGGTGACTCCAGCTGCATCCGCGGCAGTGATGTAGTTTGTGCAGTTTGGGGGTAAATCCCACTTTCGTCCCCGCTTGCCACGTACTGGTTTGGCTGAGAAAGCAGTCTCGGTGCTCTTGAGCTCACTTCTTCTTGGAGAACTCTGGGAATGGGGCTCTGGGTGGGCACCAAGTGCCCTCCGACTCCTAACGCTGATGTGAGTCCCCAGCAGTGGTTTCCTTCAGGCAGCTTGAAGCCATCTATGCCTTGAGGATGTCTGGAGGATCAGACTAAACCTGGCCTGCAAATTTCCAGACTGTATATGCTGTAGGTATAGAGGTTGAACATCAACTGTTTGATTCTATGGATCCATTCCTATCGCCCTGAATCACTTGCTGACATTTACTGGAAAGACTGAAACTGTTCTTCCTCTGATGCAACTGTAAACTAGGTTTAGATTAAACTTAGTTTGTTCATAACCTTGAAGTGTCAATTTTTGTGTGACAGTGTCAACTGAACTTTTTTTTTGAAAGGGGAAAATTTGCATCAGATTTAAAGAAAAAAAAAAAGTAAATTATTTTTTTTCCACAGCTAAAGGAAAGGAACTGTGAATATGTACTTTATTGCTTCTGTGAAAATGAATGCTTAAGAGTTGGTAGGTTTTCTATTAGCAGTATTTTCCTCTGGTACTGTGAGTGGCTCACCTGTAACAGGTATCGCTCAGCAGGATTTTATCCTTGTGCTCATCACGAGAGAGGATGAGAGCAGTAATCGTTGCCTTAAAGGATATATTCTCTAAACACATTTAGGCTTTTCTGCATCTTTTCCTTGCAAATCAATAAAGTTGTGGAGAGGCAAATCTGTTAGGTTTATTCCTCATCAGTCAAGAGGAGTATGTAGGGACTTTTGCCTGGCTAGCTGTAGTTTGAAATAACTACAGCTTGGAAACAACTTCTAGCTGACAGGGTTGTAAAGGTGGCTGCTAAAGTAGTATTTGGTTTGGGGGACGCCACCACATGCTAATAACGACTTGTAGTAAGCGCTTATTTCAGTTTTGTATTTAAATGTGCTTCATATTTTTCAGTGTCAAGTGTATAGTGAGTACGGCTACTGTAGGCATCAGCGAGAGAAGGGTGAGTCCTCCCTTAATGAGTAATTTCCCAGCGTGCAACTCAAAGCTTGAGTTACCCTTCAAGATTATTTCAGAAATGCCCTCAGCAGGGTTGATGATGACGGTGCAACAGCCTGCGAAGGCAGCAGTTACCTCTCGTGGTACATGGGGAACCTCGGCTGCTTTCCTCAGAGGTGGAGAAGAGAGTTTTGGTCCCATGAGGTAAAGAAAAGGGACTCAGTGTTCTTGTATCTGGCTAAAAGAAAATGAGGGTGTCTCCTCTTTTGCAAATAACATGTTTAGGAACCTAACTAAACAAATCACAGCCACGAGCTCTCTCGAGTGCCAGGGCCTTCTGGTACTGACCCGCTGGTGCTGTAGTGACCCAGCACCTCTTTCCCGTCTCTCTTGGTCTAACCGTGCATAATAATTCCACAAAACTTGGAAATCAGGGAAAGCAGCTTGGAAAAGGAGCAAGTTAATTACGAAATAAATCAATATTCAAAAGATGAAAAGGTTTTTTAATTACATTTTCAATTTTGCTGTAACAATATCTGCACGAGCAACTGGGGTAGAAATCTGAGCTTTCAAGAGTCATTCGCAGTTTTAAACTAAGTAGCAGGAAGAAAAATCTGGTTCCTTCTTTCCTTTTACACAATGCTGTGTCGATAAACTAGCTTTCAGATGCTGTAAAACTGGTAAGCTTTGCAAGTCTTTCACTTCATTGTAAAAATAGGAACATGAGGTAGCAAAACCAAAAGTTCAGATAGTCGAATAGAAGATTTCTGAACAATAGTGGTGGTAGAAATCTTGAAATCTTTGAATGGAAAGCAAAAGCTCATCTTGTTTTTTATCGCACAGTGTGGCAGGATCAGCTGCATCCCGACCGTACCTGGCAGGACAGAGACTTGTCTGCTCAGAAAGAAACTGTTAATGGCAAAGATTATCCTTCCTCCTCCAAGTTCCTGTAGGGCCTTGGTATTGTTAGTATTAAGGTAGGGTGTTAGGAAAAGTTAAATCTTTCTTGCTGGATCTTAACCTCTTTTTTTATCTCAGCTGTAGGCATACAGAACAGCTTGTTCCCGTTTTCTTTGTAACGCATTTTATGTATTTGAAGAGTGTCTCCAGACTGTGTAGCTTTTAAGCTAAAGACTGAATCCAGCAGCTCTAATTTCTGCATGAAATCCACTGCTTCATTTCTCTACATCCTGCTTTTGGGTTTCTGTTCATTTTGAGAAGCTTGTTCTTCTCTGCATATTGTGCATTTTGGTCCTTGTAATACTGCAGCCTATTGTGATTTTACCATAGCATTTGCATTTCCTTTTGCTAGAATCTGGCCTTGAATGCTATAATATTCTCCAGCACTGTCTTCATCAGCAATTAGAAGATTTTAATTTTAAAGCCCATGCTAAATTAAGGAGGGGGGGAAAAACAACCGCCCACTGCTAGGCATGTGTGCCTGATGTTACCCCTCTGTACAGACAGAGTAGGCACTGGGGGTGTATGAAACTGAGACCGTTCTGTATCCGAATGATGTGGCTACAAACAGCAAACGGATTCTGAGCGAAGAGCATCCTGGAATGAAGAGTCAAGGGCTGCTGTGAATTTGTCCAGGGCGATGAGCTGGATCCCCGTTACCTGGGACATTGGTGCCAAGGGCAGGCGGTTTGTTTAGCAGTACCTTGTAGGCATTGATGGCAGTCAAAACGGAGGAGGTGAAATGCCTCACCCTCTCTTGTGCTAGGAAGCAGATAATATGCTTTTTTCCTAACTTTTTTCTACGTGGAGTGAAAGAAAAAGGATCAATGATCAGTCAGAGTCGATGAGGCAGCCTAAGCTGAGGGTCCGGGAGGAGAAATTGTCCTGGTTTCAGAAGCACCGAAGTGCATCTCGCCTCCCCTGCCATGCACTGGTGAAGACTGGATGGTAGCTGGTGTAACACCCATGCAAGCATTTTCCGTATGTCCCAACAGTTCCATGTGTAGGGGTAGGTAGTATCCTCCCCCAAGCTAGCCAGAACTCCCCATAGAGTATCAGAAAAGCCTGTGTCACTCAAGAGCCTGTTTAAAGTTCCTGTAGGCGTGTACTGAGTACGAAGAGTCCTTTTAGCTGTCACGGAAGGCGGGAGGCAGCTCGATTGCAGAAGACTAAACCTGAGAGATGCTGCTGAGAAAGTAAGTGCCATATGCTCGTGAAGGATTGAAACGCTGCTCCTGCTCCAGGGCTTTGCCGCAAGGCAAAGGCAGAGGTTGCTATGTAACTGATTCTCTGGGTGCGAAAGAACCTGTTAAACTCAGTAATGAGTATGTGGCCTGTCCCAGTTCATTACTAAACTTGGTGAGCCCTCGTCTTCCATTTAAGAACTTGTCTGCCTTCCCTTAGCTCTTTCAGCTGGATGCTGTGTGCCTTGCAGTCCTACCACCAGTTGGTGTGACCAGTTCCTCCACCTGAATGTAAATGAAGAAGGTAGAGAGTGCCTGTATGCAATTTCCCAAAGAATAAATCTGGCTCCCTGATACTTCACCCTCCTGATAAGATCTTTCTAGACGTAGTAAAGCTACCCAAATTGTAGCTGCTGACACATTGTGGTAACCCAGTGCCTGGTGTCAAAACAGATGATGACAAGGTTGAGAAACAGGGCGGTAGCAGATGCAACCCGGACAATCCCATAATCGAGGATTATTGTTCTAGGAAAAATCAAAGCTCCCAACAAAGTAATGGACCCAGTGAAAGAGGTTCCAAGGTTATCTGTAACGGTGGCTTTTCACTGCAGATGATGGGTTTGCTACAATCACGTGGCCATCTTTGGTGGTGGAGATCACCCCAGAAGATGAGAACATGGGAGCAGCAACCATTACTATGTCCTTTGCTCGGAACCTCTCGTAGTCCATTAATGACCTTGTAAGGAACAAACCTTTCAACAGGGCTATTTGTGCCTGCCAGCGAGGTTAGGGAATGCCAAGGGGAAACAATGGAAGTGTTTGGGTGAAACTCCCTGCTTACCCACCAGGGTTTTTGTCTTGGTCTTCTTCCCCGCTGGTGTGCAGAGCAACTGATTCAGTCAGCAGGATGAAGGCAAACTGGCTTCTTTAGCTGCACTGATTGTGTCTAAACAGAAAGTGAAGCGAGCCGATGCTGGAGTCAGATGTGAAGGAGGATTCATCAGGTGTGTGTTTGTCTGGAGCCGAGATGGGACAGAGAAATTCCTGTTGGAGCAGCAGAGGGGAAGGTGTGCCATTAAAACCAGTTAGCCAGGGCAGACTTGGGTGAGCCTGTAGGAGAGGGATTCCGGAAAGAGGGAAGATTTAGATCAGGTATTAGGAAGAAATTCTTCCCGGTGAGGGTGGTGAGGCAGTGGCAGAGGTTGCCCAGAGAAGCTGTGGCTGCCCCATCCCTGGAAGTGTTCAAGGCCAGGTTGGATGGGGCTGTGAGCGACCTGGTCTGGTGGGAGGTGTCCCTGCCCATGGCAGGGGGGTTGGAACTGGGTGGGCTTTAAGGTCCCCTCCAACCAAACCATTCTGTGATCCTATGATTTGTAAGGATTTAAAATCTCCTGAATAATGAGGGAAGCAGAAAAAGGTCTTCTCTTCCTTTCTAAAAATGGCTAAATAGCAGAAGCAGGAATTAAAACGAGTCCCGTTTCTAAGGGACAATGTGTGGAAAGGGCAGGGTACATTGAGAAGGGAAGGAACGGAAAGCCACTCAGGTAACTACCACCTGCACGTGTCTCTCTCACCGCCGCGCAGAGCACTCCTGATGCTGGGCAAGTCACCTCCATCGCACCTATCGCAGGAGGCTCTGCGAGCCCAGAGAAGCCCAGATTTGCAGGAGCACTTGCTGTTTCAAACTGACGTCAGGCTGGAATTCAACAAGTACAATGGCATAAGTATTCAGAGATACGCAAGATCCCATATTAGTGACTATATTTATTGTTATTCCTTCTCCATTACAGCTTTCTGTTTGCAAAAGAGATTATGGAAAAAGTCCATACAAAGCCTATGAAGTACTTGATGCCGTAGTGGCAAGCGTGATGAAAGAAGCCATCAGGGAATGAATGATACTGTATCTACAGCAGGATTTCAATAATAGGTAGTAAATGGGGCCAGGGATACGTACTGAGTAAGGGGCCTGCAGGTATCAACAAACAGACCTTGAGTACAAACACACCTTGGTCTCACCGAGCCGGTGGGGTATGTGAGAAAGGCACGGTGTTTCCTGGGGTGCAGGCACCTGCCTTGACCCTGCCTGCGTAACAGTCTGGGCTACGGCTGCCTAGTTAAGCTCAGCTGTGTGGTAAATTCAGAGCTGTATGATAAGAGATAATAAGTGGGATGTAAGCTAGCAGTAATTTATGATGGGGAAAGTCATTTTACTTTGGCCTTACCAACACTAGCAGGCGTGAGAAGGAAGAGAATCTTCTCAGACCAGGTGGGACTCCATCGCCTTACTCTTCTGTGTTCTTCACAATTGGATGGAGGCTGAAATACAAAAATGTTATATAAAAGTGAATCTATAACGTAGAGTTCACCTAGAGCTGAGTTTGGCTAAAAGGCATAAAAAGATACTCAAATAATGTAGAAGAAAGGAGATACGATACTAGGAAGAACTTCTTCACTGTAAGAGTCATTAGGCATTGGAACGGGCTCCCCAGGGAGGTGGTGGAGTCACCATCCCTGGAGGTGTTCAAAAAACGTTTAGATGTGGCGCTTTGAGACATGGTTTAGTGGGTTTAGCAGGCATGGTGGCATCGGGTATACGGTTGGACTTGATGATCTTTGAGGTCTCTTCCAACCATAACGATTCTATGAACTATTCAGGTTCCTATGAAGAGGGGGAAGGAAGGCCTACTGTGAAAGCAATGAAAATTCTTCTTGAAACATGTCCCAGGTAACAAATGTGAGGTATGAAGTCGGCACCAACAATTAACACTGAGCTTTGTTTTAGGATGGTGGGGCATCCCTGATGTCTGTACCAAGGGAAACCTTCATTCTCTCTGGCCTGGACCCACCACCTGCCCACGCAAGCCCTGTCAGCTCCTGCTAACTGAACAAGAAATGTTTTACAGACAAGGGCTGCATTCCCCAGCCACCTCGCAAGTGAGCTTGTGGGGTTATTCTGCTGTGTCATGAGCATTTAGAGAGTGAATTTGCTTAAGTCTTAGGCCAGGCTTACTGTGAAATGTCACTTTTGCAGCCAGGCTGGTTTTACTCAAGAAATGGCCATCGTGGTTTTTCCTTTCCAGAACTCTCTTTCTCCTTAACGGACTACACCAGGGTTATCAAAAAGGCTTTCTGTTTAGGCAGAGATTATTGTGTACATTTTCTTACTACACATCAGCAAAAGACAATGTTATAACCTAAATATAGTGAGACAAACGTGATCTGGGATAGTGATTGCATCATGACTAAAAGGGGAGGCAGGATGGACTGAATGAAAGGCTGCTGCGAGAAAGGAATTTGGATGTGAAGAACGACTGCTGGGTGCAGAAGAGACAATGCCGTGAACCAGCAAGAATGTCAACCAAGCAAAACAGATGGAAGAGCAAAGGAGGGGAGAAAGTAGGGTATGATGAAGCTAACGTGTAAGACAGACAATTTTGCCATCGCCCAAATTTAAAGACAAGAGCTCATGGCGACATTCAGCTGTGGAGAGGGAAAGAAGATGGGGGCTCCATGGTCTGCAGAGCGAGGTTTTCTCAGCAATGAGGGACTGGATGGATGTGAAGAGGCGAGGCAAGCAGGCCAAGGAGGAAAGAATGGCAGCAGGCTAGGCAAAAGGATATTTTGGTAGTTGATTTTGCAAAGGTTTAACAAGACTTGGCTCAGGAGCCAAATCTAGCTGTGATAGAAGGAAATTGCGTGCCATTTGGATGCTACCTTCTTCCACGGCAGAGGATGTGCTGCTTGCTCCATCCCCGTCTGCCTCCAGTCAGAGCTGTTCTTACCCTCCGTAATAGCTGCCAGCCTCCAGCAGCAATAATTATCTGTACGCGACCACCCAGCTCTGTGAGCGCTCGATTTCCTTCATCTGCATTTCTGGACGTTAAGTAAAATGTAACTGTCAGTGGATTTCTGCGTTTCTACTGATATGTAGCTGGTAAAGATACTGTGCTGGCAAATGATAGGGGAAAAATAAACTGTGCTCTGCTAATTGCAGATTTCAGAGGAGAGGAGTTGAGACCTTTTTCTCTCTCAAAAAGGTTTGTTTATTAATTGTAGTATCAATGCTCAGCAAATTAAAGACCACTCTCAACATCTTTTTTCTTAAGAAAAAAAAAAGGACAAGATACCAAGCGGTGACAAAATTCCATGTTTTCTCCAGCTCCTGCACCCACAAATGCATCTCCTTTAGGAAAAAAAAAAAAAAAAAAAAAGGCAGATTTACTGTTTGGTTTCGGTCCAAGGCATAGAGGTGGGGAGCTGAGCTCTTGTCCTTTTCCTCGGCCTAAACGGGCTGGTTCCCTCCAGGCTTTTTGCCATCTGTCTCTGCCTCCCGGTTTCTCCCACAGCCTTGTTTGCCTCCCACCCGTGTGGATGCAGATGCCAGGCTCTGACTTGCCGAGAGCTCTTTTTTGACCAGGGGCTAACCTCACACCTTGCACGATTCCCTTATGAATCCTAAGCACGTACCGACCTGCACAAATACTGACGTGTCTTGGTCCACCGCCTGATTTTTATAAAGGTTCTTCATAAAATGCCTCAATGAATGTGTGTGTCCACCTACTTCCTAAAAATACGTAAGTGCTAATGGGGGCTATTTCCATGAATTTTTTAAAAAACCGAAACTTTTAATGTGGCTTGGCAAATGTGTGTGTTTGGGATGGACCACTCTGCCCCGCACTGTCCCCGAAGCGTACTGATGGTCAGGGTGGAATTCCCATCTCATTTTTAGGGAGAAAAGTTGTTTGTTGGGCAGAAAAGCAAAAGAATAAAACAGGTTCGGGGTTTTTTGGTTTGGTTTGATTTCTTTTGTTGGGTTTTGTTTTTTCTGGCTAAGATTTGTTTCAAACACTACCCGAAAATACTGAAACTGCCCGGAGTTGCACCAACTATTTGGTAACGCCTTTCTTTGCCCTGTCTTTGCGTTGACGTCTGATTCTTAACTGAGCCAGTTCTAACTCAGTTCTTGTGACTTGTCTGGCAATGAAGGCAGCTCGTTGGTTGATTTTCTTGTCGGTAAAGACCTTAAATCAACTTTCAGGCCATCTTTCCTCCTCTCCTACAGCTGCCCGGACATGTCCTAGGTCACCTTGTTTTCTGGCAGAGTCCCCATGGCCATGGACAACCCCGTGGGTTTAGGGGAGTTTCCCTTCTCATCCTTTCTTTTCTCCATCCTCCTTCGGTTTAAGCAGATCTCTGGGAATCTGAAGATTCAGCTCCCTCAAACTCAGCTCCCCTGCTTTCTGAACCGACAAAACAGGCCGAGCTTCATCCCCATGTTCCCACCTTCATACTGCTTTGGAAGTTATAAGGAAGACAATTTTTTAAAGCTTTTTCATAAGCGATGCCCGAGGCCTATGAATGCTCATTTGACTTTTCCTCATTAGTAATGGTGGCATGTTTTTAAATATTACTGTCTTCCTTGAAGCTGAAGAATATTCTTGTACTACTGTATTATCTCACTCTTAAGATGGGGAACAGAAACTTCAGCCTGGGCACACACTGTTCAGAAGTCTGTAGTTGCATACTTTTGAAATGTCTTTGTTTTAATGAAAATACCTTGACTAAATTGTAAATTAAGCATGAATTTTTATTTCAGTCTTTCTTAGCATATTTTCAGTTCTCTGGACTGTGACTGAAGACCATGTGCTTTAGCTGAAAAGAGATGTCTTGTATGTGTTTACGCCATTTTATTCAGACTTTGCTATGTCTGAAAAGTGCTAGGTATGGGATCCCATGAGCGAGAGCTCTCAGTGCTCTCACTCGCAGTGGTACGCTGTTTCTCACCATCACCGATTCCAGTTTAGACTGCCGTCTCCAGTTCATCCCTGATACTGTTTGATATGCATCTGATATGTTTAAAAGGTGCATTATATGCATATGTGTTTACTTGTATATAGATACACGGGTAGATATATGCACACATGCGTATGTTGGTGTTTAATATGTATCTAGATGAAAAGGCGTTGGGCATAACACTGCTTAGCTGGATTCAGTTGCTAACCAAGCACCAGCTGAAGGTCAGGGGGGTGTCTGGCTCCTTTGAACCAAGCTGACAGCCTTTCCCAGCGCTCACAGATGGCTGGAGCCGATGTGGGTCTTGTTCGTGCCCTTTCTGAACGTCCTCGACGAATGTCCCTGGCCATCTCTCGGCTGCCAAGAAACCTGACGCAATCTTATTTTATAGCCGGGCTCCAAGGGGATTGCACACTGTGGGCCTGGAAGAAGTTACTGATCTTGGAAATGTTCAGACAGAAGATCTTTTAAGGTTTATTTAAAAAAAAAAAAACAACAACAACAAACCATTAAAAACCCCACTACTTTGGGTCTTGACCCATAAAAAGATCAGGTGGGCAGACTTTTCAAACTGCTGCCTAGCCCTCCCATCTATTCTTTCTTACCTGCCAGGACCCAAGTTCAAGAGCATTTCTTTCTTCGGGAAAAAAGCAGTAACTTCACTGTACCTCGTGTTCAGTAACTGTCATCGCTTCTACTTCCTGATTTCATTTAGCAAAGTCATCAACTGTCGAATGAGAAACTAGGAACCCTGAACTCGGTTTATGGCAAACAAATTAGGAGTGTTAATTCGGTGTTATTTTGAGGTAGGAACTGGGGTACCTGAGGGGCTGTGTGAGCAAGCACTTAAATGAGTGTGCTAATTGAGTGGAAAATCTTAGCAGAAAGGTTAAAGACTCTCTTCAAAATTATTTTGCCCAGTGCTGTTAGGTGGTGTCTTAGCAAATGAGTGCCTGGAGCCAGATGGCAGTTAATAAAGTTGTGTCTCTTCGTAGTACTGAACAGTTTGTTTCTCTGACTTGTGAAGTGCATGTTTCAAGGCTTTGTGTTAATCCTTGGCACTCCTTTCGAACAGAATTGAAAGAGGAGAGATCATTTGTGTTAAACAGAGCCTGAACTGTGCACTTGTCTTGAATGTCAGCTTACGTGCTTCTTTAATGGGGACAACAGAAATGTCATTTGTCATATGAGTGGGCCAAGCTACTCATGAGTCAAGAGATCCTAACTGGTAATTGCTCTTCACCTCATGCAAACATTTGGGTTTGGACACATGTTCTCGCTCCCTTCCTCCCTCCCTCCCTTCCTTCCTCCCTCCCTCCCTTCCTTCCTCCCTCCCTCCCTTCCTTCCTTCCTTCCTTCCTTCTCCTTCTCCTTCTCCTTCTCCTCCTCCTCCTCCTCCTCCTCCTTCTTCTCCTCGTCCTTCTTCTTCTCCTCCTCCTTCTTTCTTCTTCTTTCTTCTTCTTCTCATTATTATTATTACCACCATTATTTTTTGTGTGTAGCACCTAATGGGAAATCCACTGGAGTGTGCTACAGGAGCCTGAAGAGCTGGACTCCGTTGGCAACTTGGGTTTTAAATACTTTATGCTCCCTGTAAAAACATTGGAGATCCAGGAGAGAAATGTGGAAAATTACTGCAAAATATTAATAACTGCTGTAAATCCAGGGGAAGAAGAAACAGTGGTGCTGTAAAGGAAGAAACGCATCAAATTAATAACTGTGCTTTAAGTGGGCACAGGTGACAGCATTTTGATCTTCTGGTAAGCCAGGGGCTATAAAGAAAGCTTAGCTGGAGAAACCAACACGGTCCACTGCAGTCTTTCAATAAAAGACAGCTGAACAGAGTGAAAAGGAAAAGTTATTTGTATAAAGACATTTTAAAAAAGTTGCATAAACCACCTCTGTCTTTCATTCACAAAAGGAATTGATCGTACTTAGTTCAAGGTCAGGCTGGATGGGGCTCTGAGCAACCTTATCTAGTTGGAGATGTCCCTGCTCACCGCGGGGGGGTTGGACTAGATGGCCTCTAAAGGTCCCTTCCAGCCCAAGTGATTCTATGATTCTGTGATTCTATAATATTAAGCGATAATAATCTGAAAATTAAAATGTGTGGAGGAAAATTTCTAAAAGTGACAAAATTGCTCAGTGTTTTGGTTTTTTTACTAGTCCGCAAGGGAACATGAGATGAATATTTTGATTTATAAATAACTGCATGATTCAATAATGTTGACTTTTTTCAGATGTGACTTATGTGTTAAGCATTTCTTGCCTTTATAACTGGAAGGGGAAGCTGAAATATTTGAAATGTGGTTTTCTTTGGTATGCCATTAAACTACAGATGACCTTTTTGTAGTTAATCTGTATATTCTAATTTTAAAAGTTTTGTGATTTATTGGCAGGAAAAACTTCTGCCGGTCTCACACCACTATTCCAATACGGGGACCCCGGTCCCTTAATCAGAAGATCCTCTCCCCGTCAAATGCACAAGGCACGGCCAGTGCTCCCCATCCAGCTTCAGGTCCCAGAGCATCGTCTGGAAGAACAAATTCGGTGCCTTTGCTACCCTGAGAAGCTACCCATTCGTACAACTACAGATTTATTGTGGTTTAATGTCTTTCGGTATTGTAAACATGCTGGAAAAGCTACAATGTTTTTCTCCATGATGACTTTTTCACTGGCAGACTAGAAAATCCCAGGACGTTATTACCAGTTGGCAAAATTCTCCAGGATTTTTTTTTTTTTTTCTTTTGGTATTGCTTAAGAAATACCCATTTCTTAAAATACTGGGGAGTATTATCCCACTTGATGCAGCTTGTGGACACAGAGGAGAGAGATCCAAACGAATTACAATATACGGTGCGTGTCTACCGAAATGTTTGTGACCCGTGCAACGTCAAAAAAAGCGGGGATGGGTTGCGTTAACTGTCACGTTCTGTTGACAGATCTTGTTTCACGCAGAAATACTTCATCGGGAGAGTCACGGCAGAAGTAAAAAATGTATTTCACAGAAGTGATTGTGCTTTATTGACGCTTTTAATGAGACGTGCCGTATAGTATCTTGCAAGAGGGAAGAGTTTTATAGTTCAGGAGCCTGCCGGGCATTGCACAAATACACACAAGCAAAATTGTAGTTTTACGCTTGTGATATTATCCCAGCAAGATGCTTAGCTGCAAAAAAAACATCCTATTTGAGCTCTTTTTAGGCTTAAAGTCGCAGGGTGAAAATACCTCCTGAAGTTTTTCTTTAAAAGGGTAAAGATGTGGGAAAAAAAAGTTGCATGGCCTTTTTTATATATTTTTTCCCTCCCTGTTCTCTCTGGTTGTTTCCCTGCATTTCATCACTCGGGGAGGCGTGAATCATCCCACAAACACACGCTGCGAGGTTGTGGCAGCAGAGAGCAGCGTTTGGGTTGGGTTTGTTGCCTTTTTTTT
>NW_009627033.1:44013-44230 GCF_000690535.1 Cariama cristata
TTTTTTTTTTTTTTTTTTTTCCTCCCTCCTCCAAAAACATGGCTGAAGCTGGGACGGGTTTTTTGGAACAGCTAAAGTCTTGCATCGTTTGGTCTTGGACTTATCTTTGGACTCTGTGGTTCTTCATCATGCTTTTCCTGGTTTATATCTTAAGGGTACCCCTGAAGATCAATGACAATTTAACCACAGGTAAGGGAACGAGCAAACCCACCGGGGT
>NW_009627034.1:0-39097 GCF_000690535.1 Cariama cristata
GTATAGTCTTTCTCTCTTCCTCAAAGGCAAAAATAACCATCACTGAGTTGTCATCTTTTCTGATCACACTCAAATGATTTATCAAATGCTACTGGTTCAAACCCTGTTTTACTTCTGTAAAAGTCTTATTTTTTGCCTCACGTATTTTTTTTTTCCTTTTTTCTCTCTGGATGCCTTCAGTTAAGATCCCATCCTTTCATAGAAGCTGGACTGCCTTGACATCTGAGGAGCTCTGTCAAGTCCTTTCAGATACAATGACAACGTTTCTCTCACAGCCATTATCAGTAGTCACAACCACTTTCTTGAAGTGTGAAGATTATTCTTCCCCCTAGCACAGTCCGCAGTCATGTACAAATCTGGATCCATGCTTTCTCGTATTCAATGTAAATTTCAAATGTCAAATTAACACATAGTGTAAAGCATTTATAGTAGTGTAATTAGGGAGGTATCTAACTATTTATTACATGTACTTAACACTTACATAATTATTAAAAGTGGTATGTCTTAAATTACAGCAATATTGTGCTGGCAATGAGGTACTCACTTACGGGACATGACATAAATTATAAATGCCTTCCCAAAGCATGATCATAAATCAAAACTACAGGTGCTAATGTTGCTAGCAAAATTAGAAACAGGTTGTCAAGAAGCAAATACAAAAATCATTAAGAAACTCACTCAAACAAATTAATCTTGGTGAATAGCCCTAAAAATGACCTTTCTGCAGCAATGGCAGATGATCATTTTGGGTCCTTTCTGTCAGATTTAGGGACATTTTATAATAAAATTTGAATATTTACCAATAAATGTAATGGCTAATGAAATATTTACTATGTAGTTATTATTATCCAGTGGAAACTTGGTTAAGAAAACAGGCAGGAAGGAAAGGAATGACTAATAGATATCACTTTTCATCAAACTTTTCAGATATTTCTAATAACAATAGCAGAATTCAATGAAAAAAGTAGAAATAAAAAAAGAAACGGAAACAGCATTGACTTATTCTCTTCTCCAACCAACTGTAAAAAATTAGTTTTGATTAAAAAGGTCAATTTAAAAAAATTCAGTACAATAGTAGAATGAAGAATTCAAACTGATCCTCTGCTATGAATAAGACAACAACAGTTTTGGAGACTCAAGCTACCGTCTGTCAAATAGTCATCAAGAGATGGCAATTGAATTTAACTTGCCATTGAGAAAAGATTAAGCATTAAATATGAGAGATTGTTTAGATTGTTTTCTTGTTTCAAAATATGTTTTGTCTTACAACTTTATTTCTACCTATTGAATGTATAGTTTCAACAAAAAGAAAGTGAAAGAAAAAGGAAAAGCAAAAGATAAAAGGAAAAGGAAAACAGAAGGCTGATTATTATACTTGTCACACCTATATCTTGAAAAACAATTTTTGAGGCTTGACATTTTCAATGGTCTTAAATAATTAACTCCATTCTAAAAGCCTGAGCAAATATGATTAGTTAGTTAATAAATGTTATTGACTTAAAAACATAATAACATTGCACAGTGCTGGAACCGTCTGTTTTACATGATGTACTTACATACACCTAAGTAAACATTGCTCCCTAAAACTCCTTTCCTCCCTTTAAAAATAAAATAAATCACTTTACTTTTGCAGTGGTAGTTGCTTAATGAAGCATGTATAATTATTCCATTTCTTTTTGCATTGCTAGCTGGCATACTATGTGCCTACTGGGTGGTTGTATCATAATAAAATCAATCTAATTTCTCAAATGTGATATGTAAAGTTATGATTTCTTTTTAAAATTGAGAACATTCTCTACAGTGTTTGAAATAAATAGCTATTAAGAAATCGAAACATTTCACAACCTTAGGTCTATACATACAGTCAGCATTTATTCAGTGCACTAATGTTTGGAAGACCTGTTTAGCACCAGCTTCAACAAACATGGAAACAAAAAAAAGAATAATTTTTTTTTAAAAAAGCAAAAGCAGAATAGCATGCTATAGGATCTGCAGTTTACCTCAGTCACATTGATGTAACTTTTTTAACTCATGTCAGTTTTACATAGTGAGAAAGATTGCCTACCAAAAGCAAAAAGTGTGGTATTTATAAAGAAAATAGTGAACGCTGCCAGTGAAAGATGAAAGGAAAGGTACTATCTGACCATAGTTATAATGCTATCTTTGTGATAACAGCTCTTTACCAAACAATTATTCATACAGTAACCTTATGTCTAGTAACCTAAAACTGAATAGCTGTGCAGTGATCTTGCACAATAATAAAAGTTGTAGCATGATTCAGCTAACTAACATCAATTCCCTCCCTGCCCATAAAGAAAAATCTGTCCAGCCTTGATGTTGAAACGTCTCCAAGCAGCAGCGTAAGACAGCACTTACAAAACCAACAAAAAACCCAGTATCATTCTGGACAAAACCAATAAATAAGTGAATATGTACATAAAAGTAGCTAAAAAGGCGAACTTCCAATCACATCATTAAAGGTATTATTTCCACTTGAATCTTCTTATTAACAATGCTGTTATATTCTTACGTCTGGAGTTGCATTTGCATCTTGGATACTTCTTTTCCGATAAGTTTTCTAAGTGTTAGTATGGATTACTTTTCAAGAAAAATGGACATTTTTCTAACCTTTTTGACCCACCAATCGCATAGAAGTTTAGACCCAGATTAAGTGGTTTGGCATGACATTTCATTTACTTGCATTGAAAGAATGACTTAGGCTCATATACATCATAAAACATCAGTATTTAGTTCACTTGGCCTATTTCTTCTGAACAATTTGTACCCTTGTGTAGTCCCTAGTCTTAGTTAACTGTTGACTTTCTAGAGCACAGACAATTTTTACCTTGCCTTCTAGAGGGCTGAATACGAAAGGGATATAAACTTGAGAGAACTGCTGAGCATTTTGGTGTTGAAGATTTTTCAGTTGCATACTGCTCCTACAGTGTTTCATTTCATTCCTATAATAAACTCTTGGTCATCAATTCCGATCTCCAGCCAATACCTACGAGCGTGTCACGCATATCTGTAGAACATAACATATACAGAGACTACTTTTAAGTGCACTGGTTGACAACACCATCATGAAGACGTGCATCAAAAACTGTTGTATTTCTGTTTGATAATTTTATTCTTGTTCTGCTAAACAGAGAAAAAATAATTAGTATTACTCATTTGTTCACACAATGAAGTTACATAATGTATGCAACCTAATATTTACTACATAGTTATTATTAACCAGTGGAAACTTGTCAATTCACTGCTTGGAAAATAAATCCATATACAAATAATTTAAAGCTTATTTTTCTACAGGTTTCTCACCTATTTCTCACAGGAAACTTTCAAATATCTATATATAATCTCTAAGAAAATACTAGACGTTTTTGGAAGGTATACTAAAACCTCAGTCATTAAGAGTGTTTGATGCTCTGAATTCTTACCTACCCCAAATTGATGAGGTGAACGCTATTTAAAATCAAAATGTAAAAAATGTAACAAAAGCCTATTGATATGGACAGAGTTTAGCCATCTATAGTTAGTACTGCAATCCTGAAAAACATTAATCAGGTACTACCTATTCCCTAGCCTACCTTGTGACTAAATCGATGAAATGTAAATAATAATTATAATCTAAGAATGAAATTCAGGTTTGTCTTACAGCTACAGCCATGAGGTAGCTGAGTATCCATGCAGTGTTGTCTTACACAAAGAAACCCAATAATTTATTATATAAAAAACCTCAACTTAGTCTGTAAGGGCATGTGAAACAACCCCCAAATCCCAGAAGCTGCAGTCTCTCTCTGCCCCTCTCCTCTCTCTGAAAGTTCTAATTCTGCAGCTGCCTCCTTTGGTGGCTCATACCAACACCCAATGAAATTTTTAAGAACTTAGCGTACATCTACCTAGATTCTCTGAGTTTTTAAAGTGTTTTTAAGCACACTGTCATGAATAGAGTGTCCATAAAGTGGCAAAGCAGCTGGACATTGTGATGCAGGCCTGATGTGAAACTGCTGTGACACCTCTGCAACACAGTCCAGGCTAAGACAATGTCTAGTGGGATTTGGACAACAGAGGTCAGATACACACCTCTGAAAAGTTTTTCATCTTCCCTTAAGACAGATGCCTAAACCGACAGAGTGAATTAACTTATAAGGATAGCAGATTCTCTCCATTAACTATAGACAGAAAATCAGACATCTAGATTAGACAAATATAGGAAAGATGAGTATCACCCCTTGTTGTCTACCTTCTGACTTTTTAAAATATGTGAATAACTAACAATTTTACAGGAGACGTACAATCTCCAATGTATTACATTTAAAACTAGTGGTAGTATGTTTTGCCTTTTCTGGAATTTTTGTGCCTGTCTTTGTAAGTAATGCATGCATTAGTTTCTCAGACTGGGGTGCTTCTTGACTTCCTATTGTCTCTTTATTTATCACCATCATATTTCCCAGGACTTAATCTGTTTAGAAGTGTTCAGAACCTGCTCATTCATTCTTCTGCTCCAGAGTCACATTCTCTAGGAAAAAAAGCTCTTCTCAGACTTTGTCCAAAGCTTCTCAGCTTGCTGAGTGAACACATGGTCACTCAATAAAAGGTAGTGAATGCAGAAGAAAAAATATACCTGCTGGCAAATGCTGCAGACCACAGACTCCAAGCTAATGCAGAGTGTATGAGGGCCGTAGGACAACTGGCAGAAACCTCAACTATTTAGACAATATGTTTGACAACAATAATAAGTAGAAAAAACAGAATAAATGTGTACAGTGAAACAGAACCTTGTGATGAGTTTAGGTAAAAAAAGAAGTAGATGAAGAAGAAACTGAACTTTTTTGATAAAAGAAGTAGCATCAAGGAAAGGAGATACTCAGAATATCATCAAAGTCAGAGCAATGCCAAAAATCATTGAACAATGTTTAACAAAATATCACCAGCAGAAAAATGCAAAGGTTCAAGCAGAGCTGCTCTCCCCATGAAGCCGTGATATCAAACAGGGCATGAGGACAACAAAGGAAAGACATCAATAGTATGGAGCACTTATTAGATCAGATGCACAACCAGCCCACTGGATGGTTGGCGCAGCGTTAAAGGAAATGCCAGATAAAAAGTGAGTATATTAGCTCTGCCACTCATAGAGCAATATTGTAAGCTTTGCATAAGGATAAAACCATAAAAAATGGAATGAACTAGATATGGAACAAAGGGAGGAAGGAGAGAAGGAGGGAAAGAAAGAAGAGGAAAAGAGATACAGAAAGAAGGAAAGAAGGGTAAGAGGAAGGGGAAGGGGAAGGAGAAAGGGAAAGGGAAGAAGAAAGACAACTCAGGAAAGGGAGGAAGGAAGAAAGGGAGGGAGGGAAGGAAGGAAGGAAGGAAAGAGGGAGGGAGGGAGAGAGGAAGGCAGGGAGGGAGGGAAGGATTTTTTAATGCAAAAATTAATGACTATAAGTTTAATTTAGTAACCTAAGAATTATTTTGCATGGGAACACATGAACATTTTGAATAACAAAGGTATTTATCCCAGGAACTAGTCAAATTATTTCTAAACATGACAGTGCTTTTTGCTTAAAGATCTCATTTATTTCTGACCCTTCCTTTTCTCCAGATTGACTTTTCTGGCTGACTCAGGAAAAAGGACATAGCTGGATGTTAACAGATGAGAGAAACTGATCTTATGGTGTTTTCAGTGATATATGACGGTAATATCTCATTCTTCTAATATTCTGTGTAATCATTGGCAAAAAAAAAATCAGTTTAAGTTCAGATAGGGAGACAAAGAGTGAAAGAAACAATAAGATAATGAAGAACCAAACGAAGGTTAGCTGGAGAAGCAAAAAAGGAGAAACAAGAAAATAAATAAAAACAGAAGTGAGAAAATGGAGAAAATTTTGAAGTGGTCTAAATGGTCTAAACCAGCTTTTTTAACCAAACATAAGACATTTTTATAAGTTATCTGTAGGGCTATGTTTTATATGTTTGGAATAGGGACACTAACATTGGAAAAGAAAGTCTAATGTGCAATATTAGATTTTCAAAAGCCAGTCTGGGGATCTTGCTGATTGTCTGCATCAGCCAGCAGCAGTGTTTCCACGAAGGCAGCAGGCACACTCCATCTGGACTTCTAGTGGGGTCATTTCATTCTTTGAAAACCATGAATTGAATTCAGGCTATTTCTAGTTAATTAAAAAATACATGGTAATTCATGGTACTGGTAACATGACTTGACCTGAGACATCTATATCATGCTATTGACAATAGGGAGAGCAAAGAGTAACCTCCTAACCAATACCTCCTATAAATGTTTTATTTCTAGGGAAATAATCTAGGCACCGGAGTCCACAAATTTTAGATTAGCATACCAGATTAGCAAATTTCTGCAGAGACATTAACGTAATGACAACGTTGTCTGTCACCATCTAGATTATTGCAAACAAGAAACAATGGTAGGAAAGGAGAAAATGCACAGATACAAGGTTTTTAAAGTTCTTCAAAGCAGAGAACAAATAAAATAGAAGTGTAGCAAAAAACTAAATGAAGGCAGGAAAAAAGGGAGAACTAGATAGAGTGACATAAAAAAAAAAAAGAGAACAATAGAGAAAACAGTAAGAGGTGAAAATTATGCCCTGAAGCATGATTAAATGCAAGATAGGATGTCAATAATTCATATAAAGAAATAGCTACTTAGAAATGCGAACCTTACCTTAGCTTGCTATGGCGATATAGTCAGCATACAGGTGTGACAGGGTTCTGAGATCTGTCCGTAATCAATCAGTATTTTATACTAAATTAAAAAAAAAAAAACAAACTTGGATAATTTATACTAAATTTCTCATTCTGCCTCTAAGAGGTGAACATAGTACCTGGAAGAAGCTGGCCTGATGACCTTATTACCATAAGGAAGACGTAGAACAGAACTGTCAATTTGACTCATAAGACTGCCTGCCTATAGCACAGGAACGTGCATGGTTGTGACTGTATTTGAAGACAAGAAGATGAAAATACATTTCCACGTCTACCCTGGATTGAGCAGAACCTGAAGGTTATCAAGAAAGATGTTGACAGTGTGCCCTGTCTGTGTGAGGATGTATTACCAACAATGAATCCAGACCCTCTCTAAACCTGAAAGTTGGACCAATTTCTTCTTAACCTTTCCCTTCTCCTCAGGTAAGGCAGTATCCTGTTCAGAGAGAAGCAAAGAGTGATTTCATTTTTAGAAAGGTAATGGTATAACCACTTGTCATCCTCTTCTGAAGCTAAGAGAGCACTGGCAGGTTGGATGTATGGTAAATCCAAGAATGTTACTTACAGTCTAAAAAAAGACAATCTCGTTTAGCACATACTTTGAAAACTTCTTGCTACTAAGACAGCTGCTTTTGTGTAATTTCCCTGAAAAAACGATAAATCTTTCATGCCAAAGGTTACCAGAGCTTATATATTCCAGTCAGCAGAATATGAAGAGAGGTATCACTGACACTGGGGTTCTGATGAGAGGACATAAACACACAGCACCTAGTGATGCAGGATTATAACAGTTGTATAGTGCAAAAATGTACCTCTGTGCAAGCATGCATAAAGTTTAAAACCACTTAAATTTGAATAACAGGAAAAATATTATTATAATGATCAAGTATTTCCAGATACTAGGTTTATCTAGACAAGCAAGAAAGAAGTAAAAACATAAAGCACCACTTTTGCTAAGGGGCAAAATCAGGGAGTACAATTCATACTGTTTTCTCAACCATAATTTTTATTTGTGCAAAGTTAATCATACGTTTAAATATCTTTCTGAATAAGAAAACCTCAATAAATTAAGTCCACATGTGTACTGGGTAATGCATATTGGTTTGTCCACCTTAATTTGATTGTGAATATCAGTACTGAGAGAAAACATACTGTATAACGGTTTTAATTTTTATGGCTATAAATGTCTTTCAAACACATAAAGTAGATGTAGAGAAACAAAGTGTCAATGTTATGAATATGACTATTCAGCACTTGCTGTTGTGCTTTTCCTAATAAAAGAGTTATTTTTAAAGATTTGATTTAGCTTATTATTATTTCTGTTACAGTATTTTTGACAAAACTTAATTGTTCTGAAGTGACAACTTGGAGATGGAGTCTTAGAGCAAGTATTATGTTGACACAGTAAATACATTTAATATTATATTACATATATATATGTGTATGTGTATATGCATAGACGTAGGCGAGTCTCTCCTGAGAGGTACGGAGGGACCCATGTGCCAACCTGACGCATGCTCTAGAGAGGCGTGCTTCTTACTGGGGGCTCATATCAGGGGTATCGCCAAGAGACTACCAAGCCTCGTACAGCCCACCGACTATTATCTACTGCTGTTGTTTCATGTGGGCACCAGTGATACAGCCGGGAGCAGTGTGAGGACTATCAAGAGGGATTACAGAGCCCTGGGAGCAGTGCTAAGGGTCTCTGAAGTGCAGGTGATTTTTCCATCAATCCTCCTGGTCAAAGGGAAGGGGTTTGAAAGGGCCAGTCGAATCTGGTGAGCCAACAAACAGTTGCAGGTCTGGTGCCACAGCCAGGGGTTCAGCTACTTCTCACTTTGAGAAACCTGGTCTACTGGGCGCTGATGGGGTCCATCTGTCAGAGAAGGGAAGCAACATCTTCAGTCTTAGGCTTGCCAAGCTGGTGAAGAAGGCTTTAAATTAAAGTTGGCTATGAGGATGGGCTGAGAGAGTTGGGGTTGTTCAGCCTGGAGAAGAGAAGGCTCCAGGGACACCTTAGAGCAGCCTGCCAGTACCTAAAGGGGCCGACAAGAAAGGTGGGGAGGGACTTTTTACAAGGGCAGGGAGTGATAGGACACGGGGCAATGGCTTTAAAGATTTAGATTAGATGTAAGGAAGAAACTCTTCCCAGTGAGGGTGGTGAGGCAGTGGCAGAGGTTGCCCCGAGAAGCTGTGGCTGCCCCATCCCTGGAAGTGTTCAAGGTGTGGATGCCCCATCCCTGGAAGCGTTCAAGGCCAGGTTGGATGGGGCTGTGAGCAACCTGGTCTGGTGGAAGATGTCCCTGCCGATGGCAGGGGGGTTGGAACTGGATGGGCTTTAAGGTCCCTTCCAACCAAACCGTTCTGTGATTAAATGATTCTATGATATATTTCTGAGAAAATATTTCTCTCTGCTTTCTCTCTGGTTTTTGTATTATATTAGCAATTCCATAGTGCATCTCTAAGCAGCAGTTTTGTGGGTGTCTGTTTTTTTCCTTTAATTCTTTTGGTTATCATAAACAAATGAAGAACAGCACAAAATTTGATGCTGGGATATTTGCACAATGCTCATCTCAGAACAGTCTCTCTTGTCCCCTGTTATCCCCCCATTTTCCTCTTCACTAAGCTAAGCAGAATA
This sequence comes from Cariama cristata, assembly GCF_000690535.1. NCBI lineage: Eukaryota > Metazoa > Chordata > Aves > Cariamiformes > Cariamidae > Cariama > Cariama cristata. The sequence goes on from NW_009627034.1 coordinate 9,380, forward strand.
TAAATACTTTCCATTTTCCAAATAGTAAAGTATGTGACATAAGTCCTCAAAAATGAACTCTTTGAAAAAAAGGCATTTGACCAGCTTTTATAACTTTGCTACAGGAGAATAGTCATTACTATCTCCTAACTCTCCAACTTGCACTCAGAATTCATATATAGTTGTTAGATTTTACTTTGAATTCGCTAGCAGATTTCAAGCTAGCCATCACTCTGAAACCACCTAATCACAACAGACAATTTGTCTATTTCCTTCTATGCTGAAACAGAATTTTAAATTTTATTGATATCTAAATGTATCATGACATAAATCTTTTCCATCAGTACTCCAAGGAGTATTAATGCTACCCTACTAGATCAAATTTTAGCACCTATTGAGGCATGCCTGTTTCCTGAGAACTAACAATTAAAATAAGTAAAACAGGTGAACAGCATGCTGGAGATGATTCATAAACATGTCAGTTAGAGTTTCTGTTTATCTTTTTGGTTTTTTTAATGTCCTCAAAAGCTGCCTGCAAGTCTTTCCCTTAGGTCAGGTTTGTCAGTCACTTTCAGAAATGTTTTATCAATTTACTTGTTTGGGGGAAGTCATCTTGGCATTTTGAAAGAGGATCACTTTTTTTGCAGCAAGGAAGGTGTTTTGGAATTAAGTCTTTATAGGCCAACATTTGTACCCTAAATCACTAGAAAGACAAGCTACTTTTTCTAAGGTGCGAGGCACAGAACATCTACAGAAAATACCTAGAGTTTTATTATCAGAAAGCAGAATATAGTCAGAAAGTTATTTAATAGGAAAATTAAGGTTTTGGTGACAGTTTGTATAAATTACAATGGAAATTTAAAAATTTAATCAGGGTGTTATTTATTAAAACTCATAGCAAAAAGTATTCTGAATCAGTTGAGATGGGACATCAGTATCATACACTAGTCATTCTGCTGGTATAGTAGTTGAAGTAAAATTTACTTTCTGACAATTTACGACTGACCAGAGAAACTATGGGTATATATTAGGAAGTAGGCTACACTTATCAGTGTTATTTACCATCTTACTTTTGAAATAGCTTCTTGCTTTCCCTGAGTAACATCTTCTTGTGAAGTAAATATCCTAGAAAAGTAAACAAAACATGTTTATAATAGTCTAAAGACTTTCTTTCAAATCATCATACACAGCTATAATCAAAGGTTGTGCAACTGTTATTCTAAGTCCATTATTAATAACAGCTCTCAGGGCAGTACCAGTAGCTAGGACTGACGGATTCTTAGTTGGTCATTAACATAAAAATGAAAATACACTTGTCTATAAAACCCTATGAATTGTTTCTCCTTTTAATCATTGCCTATTGCTTATTTTCTTCATCACCACCTGTGGAAATGTTTTCTTACAAGGTTAACTTCTAAATGTGTGACCGATTCTATTGACTTGACAGTTAAGAAAGTGCCTAAGTGTTAAGCATGATGTAATAACTTCAGTTCCTCTAAAAGCAGTAAATAACTTTCATTTTCTCTACAACATATATAGCTATTTGCCTTTTCTCCATACACATTCTAACCCTAACTGGAGGTTCTAGAAATATAAAAGTCCGTCTGTTATCAGATTTGAAGCCATTCATAATAAAATCCTGCAGCATCACATTTGCTATCTGGCTGAACTAAAGCCTGGAAAAAAAACAAATTGCCTTGTCATCTGACTATTTTTTGTCAGTCAGATTTGTCCTCAGAGCACTAGTTCATTTAGTGCTCAGACTAACTCTTAAACTCCTAGTGTCTCCCCACCTTTCAGAGCATACATTCTTTCAGGAATGGGATCAAGAGTACTGCTCAGTTCTTGTGGACCTTGAATACTCATTATATGCTAACTTCAGACACTAACAACATGGAATGGTTTGGAAACTAAGACATGAGAAGAACTGTATTTTATTGATGATCCCTTGAGTCATCAAAATGCCTCAGAACACCACTTTTATAAGATTATAAATCCACTGGAGAATTATGTAAAAACACCCAATTTTCATTAGGATTTTTTTTTCCTTTTCTGTCTGCAGCATTGATGCTAACAACATATTAAATATTAAAGAAATATTCAAAGCATCCTATGGGACAGCATATTTAACATAATGTCTGAGGCTTATACTATTGGCTGTCAAATTTAATATCAATAAATAATATTTAAGTTCAGTTATCAGTGCAGGATTCTCAAAACCTGTTGCAACACATATAGATTTCCAACATGGGTTGCCAGGACTGATAAGTCCCCAGCAGCAAATAACATCAAAATGCAAAACTTTTTGTGTCAGTTCTCTGGTTTGTGTACATCTAAGTATTGACAAGAAACACTGTGTCTCATAGACTCATCTTCCTAGGTATAGAGTATGTAGAATTCCCATTGAAGGCACTGGGACTCCTGCTAATGAGTACATGTAAGATCAGTCCCATGATATCACTTCAATAGCACTCCAAAAGACTCCAAAAGGGAAATACAGAAGCAAACTTATTTGAATAGTCTTGGGAATTCTTATCTTCCTATGTTTCTGATTGCCTATTAGACAACAGTTGTCTTAATTTCCATTTAATTTTCATCCATGTAAATTTAAAATACCATTTCTTTTAATCTAAGATGTTTGCTGGCAACTGAGTTCTAATTTCTTAAAAAATGGGTTCCAGTGCAATTATTAAAGAAATCTTTGATTGCTTGAGGTAGATAGATATAATTTCCTAGATTGTACAAATTAGTTATCATTGGTCTGCTTGACATCCATGCGTATCTATATATATATGTGCATATATATGTGAGAGATATATATATAGCTTTAAATGTTGTTTAATAGCTGAGAGTTATTAGAATATTTTCTGATCATGATGATTCATGATACACATTGATAGGTTTTCTCAGTAGAAGCTGACGCTGATTAATAGGTAAGCTAAGAACTTGCTATTATAAATGCGTACATACAAGCCACAGATTCCTTATTTAAGGCAAAATAAAGTTGTGGAATTCAAGATCCTGAAACAGAAGGAAACTGGATGACTGAGTCTTCTTGCTTCTCTGCAGTGTTTCTTTGGAAAAACCTTTAAATTTTGGTGTTATTTACATGTTGGCATAAAGTCTGGTAACACCAGACCATTCTTCTGTGCCATACCTGAATTTTCTTATAATTGCCTTCAGAGGCGAGAGTTTTCAGCTTATGTACCTCATTTATTTTTCTAGGCAAATATTAATTTACCACTATTTAATGGTATGGCCCATACTGACTTTTGTTGTTTATCTACTGAATGAGTAACACAACTAAAATGTTGTTACGTTGCACACACATGAACTTCATCTGAAGTAATCTTTGTTTAACATAAGTGTACATATCTTCCATATCTCTACATTGTCACTGATTCCTAACACTTCACAAGCCCCCTGTTTTGGTTTGTATTGTCACCCTTTGTGTTTTTTGATTCCAGCAGGACATTAAATGAGATAAGTACCTAGAATAGTTCGAATGTTCTCCAAGCTGAGACACTTCTGTGTGTCTCTGGAGGTAAAAGGGAAGAATTGTAATGTTTCAGGTGTGTTTTATGAACGTTAAATTCCTCTGTCTTTTGCCACCAAGTAAACAGAGTTTTTGAGAATTTAAGCTTTTGATGCTTAAGTTCTATCTATACCCTTGTGAGGATCTGGATCTGAGCAAATTTGGTAAGGTCACAGAAGGAAACCTAAGAGATCAGGAACTTTTACTGCTCTTAGATTAGTGTCCCAACCACAAAAGGACTCTGATTTTCCTTAGTTCAGTTGAACCGGTTATTTTTAAAAACTGTTCTGTGTTTGCCAATTAGGGCTATTGGCAGTGGTCAAGTTGAGGGACCTATCCACTGGTCACTGTGATTAAATGATTTTCTATAAAACTCTCCAACAGTCATCAAAACGCTGAAAACTTTGAGGTGCTCTCAGTCTATTGTAGAATCAACGCAAATGTTTTCCAGTCACAGAGAAAGTGGCATTTCAGAAGTCTAGTCTTATTCAATGTTCACTTGGAAGGCTGTAAAAGCTTTTCCCATTAGTTTTTGTCTAAAGCTTTGTGCTAGCTGTCTTTTACAAGGTGTCTGAGTTGTCTCAATTCTGCATACCACTAGTAACGAGCTGAGAAGGTCTTCTGAAGAATTTCTGATACTGCTTGAATAGCACACACATAGACACTGCGTAAGCTTTTAAAATTGTGTTTTCTCAGTGACAGTCTCCAACATAAACAAATGCATTTGAATGTTCAACTGCTGAGTTTCCTAGCTCCTTTATTGCTCTCTCTATTAAAAAAGAAAAGCCTTAAGAGATTTTCAGAGTCAAAGATCCCATACTTCTTTCTAAGCTTGATTTCATGCAAACTTTTAAATAGTCTTCTACACACAGATTATGTTGTGCAGTCGTACTTGGCATATACCATAATCAAACTTCAGTCTGATTATAACCTGATGGTTGTGGGTGTTTTTTTCAGATTTATCAGTGTTATTAGTCTATTTATCTGTGCTGGCTTTATTTGTTCTGACCTGATGTTGTAGAGGCCTTTGTGCTCTTTCTAACAGTTCATCTTTCTTAGGCTGTCACACCCACAATTTTGGATAAAATGTCAGGCTTTACAAACCCTCTTAGTGCCGTTGCAATCTTTCTTGTCTTGAGCCTGTCTGTTTGAGTATTCATGTCAAGATTCTTCCTAGAGTTTTTATTGTAGAGTATTAATTTATTTTTCAATGAGAAATGATGCAAAGCTGAGCTGTAAATGTTGTTTATATAGATTCTCTAACCGTTAATGTAACCACTGCAAAACTGCTTTGTTTGAAAAAACACATTTACAGATTTTGTCTCATATTTATTCTGGGTTCAGGTCCAAACTTTTAGTCTTTTTTTGGGAGAGCAAAACAAACTGAAGCTCTGTGAGACAAATTCCTAACTAACTGACCTATTTCCATGTACCCAGGGTACATAAATGAAAATGAAGCGTTTGCAGTAGTCCAAAGAGGGGTTACAGTTTGTTTAGAACTGGAAACTGGAAGTTTCATTGACAATCTCAGTTATACATATTGAGCAATGAAATAATATTTAACAATATGTTTGCTTCTATTAAGCTGTCAATCATAAAGATAGTGTTAACCTGCACTAGCATTGTCATCAGCATAGCCTCTGTGACTTTCATCTGTATTATTTGCTTCTTTTCTGTTTCATATAATTTTCTCCTGGCATGTTACTTTGTAATAAGTGAAGCAAGAACACTCATTTTCACTTGCAAAACCGGCCACTTGCTTAATCAGAATATAAAGAGGTTTAGTACATTTACCACTACATTTTTCATGTAACAGACATAAAATATAGTGTGATCAAAGAGAAAAGATGTGGGCTCCCCACTTAACTCTGTCTTAAGCATTTTTAATGGAAAAATACGTATATTAAGAAAAAGTGTAATGAATATCACAACATGGGCCTGTTCTCTGTTTTTCATTACTATAGCAATGCAGAATAGCTATAAAGTTGTTGTATCTAACCCTTGGAGAATGTTTTTGACTGATGAAATTTCTAATGGCAGATAACCAACACATCATATTCTAGCTTTGAATCGTTACTGGGAGAAAACTGGCATCATTTTCCCAACACGCTCTTGCTCCACAGACCCTGCCTGCTGCTCTTGAAAACTCCAAACCGGAAAGGCCTTTACTTCAGCCAGGCCTTCGACATGGCCTTCACTAGAATTCACATAGCCAACTCAGTGAAATACAGACTAAAAACAGGGTGCAAAATTGGCTAAACTCTCAGGCTTAAAGCTTATTGTCATCAGGCATCCAGTATCCAGCTGGCTGCAACCTCATGGATCAGTGCTGCAACTAATACTGGTTATCGACAACCTGGATGGTAGAATGGTGTGCAGCCTCAGCCAGCTCATAGATGATATCAAAATGGGTGAAGTGGTTCATTGCTATTTAAAGTGATCTCAACAAGAAAGGAAGAAAAAAAAAAAAGGTGGACAAAAACCTTGTGAAGATTAACAAGGGTAAATGCAAAGCTCAATGCCTGGAACAAAATAATCCCATTTAGCAGTACAAGCCAAGGCCCACTGACTAGGAAACAGCTTTGCCAAAGAAGACCAGGTAAACATAAAGCTGATTGTGAGCTAACAGTATGACCCTGCACCAAAGAGGGCCAACCACATCCTGAGCTGTACCAGGAGAATTGCAGTTGGCAGTTCCAGGGAGATGATTCTTTCCCCTTATCTAGCATTTATGATGCTTTTTGGGTGCCTCGGTTGAAGAGAGACTTTGATGTTTTGGAGTAAGCCCCATGCAGGCCACCAGGATTGTTTGGTCCTCGAGCACATGATGTATGAGGAGAGGCTGAAGACCTTGGTTTTCTCAGTCTCAACAAGAGAGGGCTTAGGGCAGATCTTATGGTTGTCTTCAGCTATCTAATGGAAGGAAATAGGGAAGACAAGAGTCTTCTCAGAGGTGCACAGTAACAAGACAAGAGGGAACAGATCTGCAAGGTAACAGTAGTAACAAGGTAAATCATAGGTTGGTAAAATACCAGAACATGTGCTGAGAGGGGTTCTGAGATCTCTTGGCCATACTCAAAACTCAAGTGGATAAAGCTCTGAGCAACCTTTTCTAACCAGATGTGCTCTGAGCAGGAGAGTGGACTAGACAGCCTCTGGAGGTCCCCTCCACTCTACATGATCCTGTGGTTCTCTTCACTGTAAAGGGTGTAAAAAGTCTGTCCCTAGAGTGAAATCCAGAGCTCTGAAATGTGTAGGTTCCCAGCTTGTCACATGGAAGGAAGCAGGTGCTATGGAGAAGACTGTGGTCTGAGCTTTTTAGGGTTAGCTAATCCCCCACCACAGAAATCAAGCACTCGAATAAAGCAAAGAGGTTATCAATGTCCATGTTATATAAGGTGACGGTGACTTTCACTGTTGTTACATGCCTAAAAAGTTCTTTTAGAAAAAAACCTGACCAGGTAGAGCTCGTTCATAACAACTCAGTCATGTCATACTGTTTAGCGCCTAGAGTATTTATCCTAGAAACAGAAGATGGGTTCTAGGTCTTCTCTGCTCCAAAGGGATTTTAAAAACATGTCTCAGATATTCAGGAAAATGCTTTCATCTGATTTCACCAGGCTCTAGATCTGGATGTAACACCTGGAGCTCAACCACTCTTACTGGAGATAGAGGGGTGGGTTGGATTTTCAGTATGTCACAGAAAATGCCACAAGCAAAGTTGACAGTTGAGATATCTGGATGTCTTGACTGAGAAGGAAATATATGAAATGCATTGAGTGTACGTAGATAAAATGATCATAGATTTGCAGATTTGTGACATATTTATTAAATTCTTTCTTTTTTTCATTGCAAAAATCTCTACTACATCATACTGAAGTATATCACTGAAGCGAACATGGAATTTTCTAGGAGAGGTTATCTGCTAGTTATAGAAAATGAAATTGGTGCAGTAATGCCTAAAATAGCTAACACAGACTGGAACATAATAATGAAGACTATGCAGAGGAAAATATTAATGGGAAAATATAAATACAGTTCTTAGCTAGACTCTGCACTGAGTAGTGGAATCCAACAACAGCTCAAGCCATACATTTTATAATTTTAAGGTCTGCTACTTCTTTATTTTGATCATTTACTTAATTTCTTTGGAATAAATTTGATTGAAATACCTAGGACTTAAGTCTATAATGACTAAAGTTGATTGATTAGTTGGTTGATTTGTTCTATTTATGTTTTTAATACTTATGTAAAATATTTTTATTATTTTGTCCATCCAAGATTTTTCACACTTTATAACCTGAAACATAAGTCATCTGCAACACCAGCTAGCTAACGTTCAACAACATCTTCTAATCCCTCCTGGTTGGAGAAGTGATGCAACCCCATTCTATTCATGGAGACATAAAGGTTTAGAGCCAGAGTCAGTGAAAGTTGTAGGGAATGGCTTCATTGTGCAGTCTCAGAAATAACGTACTATAGAGATATCTGAGCTGTCTTTAATTAGGTAGCTTTACTACAAGCAGCAATCCTGTAAACCTGCCTGGTGTAGATCTATGCAAGCTAATTTATTCTGCTACTCATTGTCTTCTCATAAGATGTTTATAGGTAGATACACAAATGTTTTAGGCACCTGACTTCAATAACTGTGGTCATGAAAATAGTCATTCTGAATTCTACATATGCAGTCACTGGTTACCACACCTATAGGGTTATAAGGGCAGAATAAGAATCTAACACAATCTTCTCCAGTTTTCCCCTACACCCCTCCATAAGTGCCAAGAAAATGAAACTATATGATATTTGAACTCTCTGGAACTATGTGAATCTTTAATTTCTTTCTGTATATTGACTATGCAAAGCTTTGCACAGAGCTTGCATGGGCAGGATACCTAAACAGAGGTTTTTAAAGGCTTTGTTAGCTTTCTGACAGTCAACTGACCATCCTTTCTTACACACCCTTTTTTTACAGTTCTGTAATTTCACCAAAATAGTGTCTTTATTTCAGGGGACTATTTTCTGTGCTCTTTACTTAATGTTTCAAAGCACTTTGAATCTGACTAAGTGGTAAATACACTTAGGCCTGCATAAGTAGCCACTTTGATTATGTAAACTCTTGTGTTAAGAGATTTCTAAGTATCTCCATAAATAGAATACAATTTGCTGCTCAGAAATAAACATTTTATGTCAGTCCCTGGAATACTGTAGTTGAATGTTACTTGTTATCTTAATTGTCCGCTTGTATACCTAGATTTCACTTCTCAATAATTCACAATGAGATGAATTATATGAACCAGAGCTAATAAACTTTAGAGATGTCTCCTTGTTCCCAGAAAGACAAGAAAATCTACGCACCAGAAGTTCTAACCAAATGGGCAGAGGAAAGACTACTTGTCAAAAAATGCTGGGAGACATTCTGCTGTAAGAACTGATAGTTTTGCTAATGTATTCTAATACATAAACTGTTTTATCCATAATAACACAGGAGTTTCTTAAGAAGTGCTTCATGGTGTTGAACCTTTTACTTCATGAGAAACTTGGCAAAACCCCATTCTAGGAATGAATACCATTTCGAGAAAAAGCTGCAGGTCTATTTCTAGAAGATTAAAAATACTACCTTTTCCAAATATAGACTCATATGCACATAGCAAATTAACAAATAAAAACTGAAGAAATTTTAAATTGTACATGAAACAGAAATTCTAAGAAACATCATGCTTCCAATTTCAAACAAAATAGTGAAAATTCTACTGTGATTATCTGCATGCTGAGTATATTCCTGTGAAAAATTTGGAATACTTACCTCTTGTCATTTTGGAGGACCCTGAAGCAAACGAAAATGTCTAAATTACCTGAACAAGATATTTGGTCTATTTTTCACCTTTGCTATTCAGAATGGCCTTTTCAACTTTCTAAAATTCAGTAATATTACTAGACAGCTAGAAAAAAGTTAAGAAAAGGAAATTAATTTAAGAAAGAATTTTTGTAAATACGAGTTTGCAGTTCTCTTAGGGCAGCTGTATGTCTCGGCCAAGAAAGGACCTAAGAAAGAACAATCTTTTCCTCTTCTGTGTAAGGATTCTACTATCATTTTAGTCAACTAAAAGAAAAGACAAACTATATGGGTGTTTTGCTATTTTCAATAGCGTGCCTTCTTAGAAGACATTCCTGGCATGAAATATTGGTGATTGTTTTCTTTCATATTAGCTGTCATTGTAATCAGTCAGTTGATAAACTGAAGGTAAGTGAAGATATTAATTTGCTAGATATTCAGAGCATTGTTATATATGGTATAACTGTTGCCATAAAAATGTCTGTATTTTACCTGTGTATTTAACTTGCAGATTTGTCCAGCACAGTACACATTGTGGAGATTTGACATATTAGTGAGCTGACTAGGTTTTCATCCTGGTGCCCTCAAACTACTAACTGCTGAGGTTGGAGTTACCCAAAGCAGTTTTGTTTGCTGATATTATCATCTTCACAGCATCTCAAGAGCTGTATTAGCTGTATACTGTAAACAGCTTGCTTATTATTTTAGTAGAAAAAATATTCCCATTACCATTGGATAAACTTGCATTTTCTTGTCATCTAACTTTCACTCCCACAAGTATGCATATTTGCTGAAAGTAAACTTTATATGTAAACTTTCCTTTAACAATGTCTATCCCTAGATAGTGATGGAGCAAGGGTTTGGATTTAGCACTTCTGAATCATTCCCATCTGCAGTGCAAAGTCCCTCACCATCTGTACCATGCCTGATAACTTATGCAGGCAATACAAATTCTTGTCTCTTATTTCCATCAAGGGCATCTTTTTTAAACATGGGCCATTTCTCTTGTAGACCCTAATTCAGCAAAACACTGAATCTATACATAACAATCAACTATTCTTCATCAAACTGAATGATTGATGAGGGGTTCTCTCAATTTCTTTTGGTGAAGGTTCCTTTCTAGGAATGAGACTAGCTAGTGCGATATCGTCTGTGTGGCAGATATTTTCTAGTTCCTACACAGAGGATCCTTCTTCTGAGAAACAGACCATTAATTTGGCCCACTGTCCTGGTGTTTATGGAGCATTGTGAGTATTAGGACTGACCACAGGAAGGAAAATTTTGATCTGAGGATCACCAACAAGTACATATGCTGAAATTTCAGCATTAGGAACAATGCCAGTGCTTCTGACTCTTTCCATCCAGAGATTAAGGAAATATCAAGTTTAAGAATAACCTTAGATACTAGGAGTTACTAATAGATCAACAAAATAATCTACTTATCTCTAAAAGTATTTTTATAAAATGCAAGACTGGATAAACACTATCAGTAAATGTGTCCTGTTCTTTCTTCAGCGCAAGGGGAGTGAAATGCACACATAAGTACCATAAGAAAAAGAGATAAAAATAAAATAGGGCAATGTGAACTTGTATAGTCAAAAATTCCTACATTTTCCAGTCATATTGAAGGTATAATAGGAGACATGGATAATATATTTCTTTCCATATTTTGCTTACAATGGAAAAATTTCATCTAAAGATTAGTCTCGTCTTGTTGTCCTAGGAATTAAATTTTAACCCCACAGGAACTGGAATCTTATGGCTAATTCACTGCCAGAAATCCATTCACAGGATTTACTTTGCTTCACATACCTGGGTCTTAACCTTAACCCTCAAGCCCTCAAATGTATAGCCTCCCTTTTCATTTGGCCTCGGGTGTAATAAACGAGTACATCACAGAGGTCCAAGTTTTGTTTTCTTAGTGTGGAGAGTTACAGAGGTGCTAAATATTTAGTAGTTTACAGAGTTTGAAAAAAAAAAAAGATGAATGAAAATGCCCTACTGAGTGAGGTGGGACGTTACCTCATCCCTGTTACCCCTGCAGTTGATAGGGGCTGCTGAATCTGGTAGCCCTGCTGCAGCTCCATGCTCCCGTGTCCAGTCAGAGGTGAGGCTGGGCACATCTTCCTGGTAGGCACACACATGTAAACATACATATGCAGCACATACGTACATGCATACACAGGCTGCCACAAAGATCAATGCAGGCAGGACACACAGGATTCCTGCAAACACAAACAGCATCAGGAGCCTCATCCCATCCTCCTCTCTGTCTGAATAAGGATGGACGTCTTCCTTCATCAGGATGAAGGTCTATCAATGGGAATATATACCCATATATGGCCAATGTGGATCATCCTGACAGCTGGTCTCAGACAAGTGGTCTCTCCAAGGGCTGTCCTGGTACCTTATCCCGCTCAGCTGCTGGCACCTGGGACAGAAGTCCCCACAGCTGCACTCCAGCTGCTGGAGAAGATCCTCTTGCACACAAACGCCACAGGTGATGTATAAACACACAGGCACACACACGCATGCAGACCACATTGATCCTGCTGCAGCTGGCCTTCATCACTTAGACCACCCGTTAGCTGTCCTTGGAGCCTCTCTTCTCCAGCCACCTTATGCACAGACAAATGGATCTCTCAGGTGACCCCCCCAGCCCCTACAGTCTCTCCAGCAGAAGACAGGACCCTCTGGTCCCTCTGGTAGCCACCTACTCCTGTTGTCCCAGGCGCACCTTTACCTGACAGCCTCTCGGGCTACTTGACCTTCTCTTTGGCCAGTCCAGCCGGATGCTCGCTGGTGACGCGCACTGACACGGGCACCCTCGCACACTCCAGCAGTGGCCCGCAGGCACACAGCCCCTGTGAGCTCTGGTCCCACTTCGGCTGCTGTCACTCAGAAATCCCCAGGCCCTTGCGCACAGAGATAAAGACCCCCTCACTCATGAAAATGGTCAGAAATGGAGTTCAATTAGAAGAGAGGACAGACTGTGCTGATCAGGCACAGGGCATGGCCAGACAAGCACAGTAACCAGCCCCTGCTTATACATGACTAGTTTCTTTTATCCCCTTATCCCTCTTGTCTTCCCACACCTGTTCTTTCCCCAACCACTCTCAATTCCAATCCAGCCTTTCCCTGGCCCCATGGCAATGAGTGTCCACCCTGGCCATAAGGCTGACCACCTCCTGTGACATCCCAGGGAGGGGAGAGGCTGAGGTGATGTTCCCCTCTGCCTAAGTGCCTCTGCCCTCCTCTGTGTGTATAGCAATGAACTTTTTATCACATAACCTAACAGTACTATCCATGGTAGTTTAGGGTAAATCAAAGCATTTGAGAAGACAAAAATACTATCTTCCGAAGCACAGGGAAGACTGAATTGTTGCGAACTTAGAAGGCATCAGAGCAGAGAAGGAAGTCATAAGATGAGATGAGATGAGATGTGCACGGGTTGTTCCAGTTGGTGGTCCTCACAGATCATGTCTGTACTGCTCACGAAGACAAAGCCTTCCAACGTAGCCTACAGCAAAACTGTTCTCTTCAAATCCAAACGTCAGTTTTATTCTTACATTGAAAAAGGAAGTAAGATATCCAAGAGGTGGGAAGGAAGATTTCCTGTTCTACCTCAGAACATTAATTCACCATGTTTCATGATCAGCAGATAGCATCTCAAAAGTAAATAGAATTTCTTACATGTGAGAAATATAAAAATAAGAAAATAAGCAGATATGCTAAAGTCAAAGGTATTGCTGATGGTGAACTGAAGATAAATATCCCACTGCTAGGCTGCAGTGTATATGTATATACTGGAAAGATATATTAATAAAAAAAATAATCTTGCAATCTTAAACTGTCATAACTAACAGACACTCCAATAACTTACAGCTGTAAACACAATTGCCCTCACTGAGAAGAAAACAAATCTTTTTTTAAAGACTGATTAATCTAATTTCAATGTCCAGACATTTCCATGCATTTGTCAGCAAGGCTGAAATTTTTTCTTATTATTAGACATCATTTTCACAGAGATCATGTAATCTTCAAATCATCTCTCAAGTAATCTGAATAGATTCATTTTCTTAAATCTGACATCCCCAAATTTGTTTTCCTAGCCCTTCAATCGTTATTTTCAATCTTCTCTGAATGTTTTATAAAATTTCCATATACTTTATCAGCAAATGACACATAGTTGTGCAGATCTCCAATAAAAAAATTGAAATATTGTCGGATAAACAACCAAACTATGCCATACGTCTCTAATAATACCACTATCACCATTATACTAACCAAATTTTGAGTTATTGACATTTTTGAGATTGCAACACCCAGGTCTATAACCATCCAACATGCACCGCTGATGTCTGCATATCGCAAGCTTTAAAAGAACTTTGACATACCCGATCAAAGTACATCAAAAGACTTCTAACAAGAAGTTACGAAAAAAACCCAAAATTATAAATCAGATTCTCTATGAAGAGTGGCGTTCTGTGAAATAAGGTTTTTAAAAGTCCACAGATTGCCATTGGATTTCAAAATTAAATACTGTATTGTTTTGTATGTGTTTAAATTGGCACTAATTCCTATCATCCTAAATATTTTAAATATTGGCAATATTCAATCTTTACTTTTAAAAAAATTTGTAATATTGGAGCAATACTGACACAATTTGGACAGAGCCAATTTCTTAATCTGAATGGAGGATAGGTGTTTGACACTTTCCTAAATGTCAACTGGAGCACTTCCATCACGTGTTTTCTGATCTTCCTATTTAATTCATAATGTCATCCGCAATGAATGCGTCCTCACATTTTCATCCAAGTACAAAGCAGTATCTAGTGAGAGATTTTTGCTTTACTACTTTCAATTTTATGATCTACAATTTGCCAGTTCTCTAACAAGGCCAAATTTCTGTTTGATTTTATTCCCTCTAAAAACGCTTTCATATTTTCTTTGAATCTGTTAGGCACCGATTTTCTTTCACTTGTTTTTTCGCTTTTCTCTCAGGAATTTTTTCCTTATTTTTGCTGATTTTGTTGGCATCTGCTGAACAATGCTGAATTATTTTCAGCTTTTGCTTCTTTCTTTGAATTTTGTGCCCCCATTTGCTTATGCCAACAATTGCTTTAAACTTTATTAAAACTGTCTGTTTAAAGTTCAAAAAATATATATTCAATGAGTGTAATAAGCTATGAATGCCAAGTGACGATGACTGGCAATACCAGACCTTCGCCTCTGTGGGATGTTCCCTTTTCTCTTCTTGTATGCCTTCCCCAGTACAAAGTTTCTTGTTCCTTTGATCAGCTTTAGATCATCCCTACATCTCCTTGGAAGTCTACCTCCTTTGAAATGGGGATTTTTTTTTTTGTCTTTTCACCTCTATCCACAGGTTTTTTTGGTTGGTTAGTTTTGTTTTTTTTTTTTTTTTTATTTTTTTTTTTTAATTTCCTGCAATCTCTCACCTTGCTAGCCAAAAGTTTCACACCAGAATTACCATTTTTTCCTTTATTGAGGCTGTTGGAGTACTGTTGGGCAAACTATAGATAGTAAATTATAACTCTTCAGGAGCTAAGATTAAAACGGAGTTTAGAACCTACTCCAAAATATATATATCTCGATATGTTGTATTGTGTTTGCTAAGAGATCAAAAAAATTGTGCAGACAGTAGATACGTGGAAATTCACATTCCTTTCAACTCGTATATACTTAAGCTCCCCAAAACTCTGCATCTTTCTCTTTCATTCTTGCTATGTTTGGCTAATACGGCTTTCAAGCAAAAAAATTTCAATGTAGATGCAGTATCTGTCTATATAAAATTGGTTTCACCTGGATTAGAAAGATCATGTGTATACCGTAGACAATTAGTATCATTAGCAACAGCCAGCAATGACCAGAATTATAAAGCAGAGCAGATAGAACCTGTCCTGGAATAGTGCTTGTTATGCCTTGTTTCCAATCATGAAAACTTTATTTTGGCACATTGTAAGCACTGATAATATTACATAATAACTACTGGAAATGCTAAGGTAATGGCAATCAATGCTTATTCAGTGGCCCAATGTGTTTTCTGACCTGGTTTGCTTTTCTGCCAGAGTGATCCTAGTGTGAGTGTATGAAACGCTGCCCTTTCTCAGCTCAAAATGCATTGAGCGTTTGTTCATAAATTATACTTACTCTTACAAACTTGTAATGTTTTAAATAGTCATATACCTTTTTATCGAGGTTTGGAGATACTGCCTGAATAAATACTAAAAGTCTGATATCTTTTCAGTGCTATTTGGAATCTCATGAATCTGCTCAGTTTTTTTGAAAAGTCAACGTCAATCTCTGGCAGCTTCAAGAATTCATGTAGGAAGTGCCAAGATGTTTATCAAATGAATGAATAAATAGCATACCAAATATTCATTGGCATTTTATCTTAACTGAAGTTTTGATTTAATTTTGATTGTTTTTCCAGAATAGTTTGTTCATCCAGAAGTTAAAGTTTTCAACTGTTTCTTCAATTCCAACTTTGTCAGGACAAACTTTCCTGTAAAACTGTAAAAGTGACATTAAGAAAGAAAAAGATATATCAAAAAGGTATATGGAATATAGGCATGTTCCTCTGAATCATCAGACATATCTCATTCTTTTTGAACTAGATATCAGCTTCTTTTTACCTCTCTCATATACAGTGCCTTGGTTTCCTTTACAGGAATTACTTTGTGGAGAAGCATTTGATCGTTAATCTGTGTACACCCAGAAGAAAGGAAGGCTCATTCCTGCATTAACAATCTCATTTCCAAAGAGGATTACTCTCATATGCAAAGATCAATGAAAGTATTATTAAATCTCCCAGCCCTTTTGCTTTCCTGTGCAAAACTGATATTACCAATTATTTTAAACATGTCTAACTCTAATTTTAGTGGAATATTTTTGGCATGAAGTGGAGAGATGTTGAATATTTTATATCAGGCTGGTCTCAGAAGGAGTTCTAAACTATTAATACCTTATAAGATGTCATTGGGCTAAAAGGAATCACTTTAATAACAATCCATCTCACTATCAATTTTGTCAACTATATGGACATTTTAATTTTTTTTCTAACAAATGCTTTCCCCTCTTTCTCTGTGATAAAACAATGAATCAATTGACCCTGGGTTACTAAAATTTCCATACTTATTCTAATTCTGGAGCATTTGAATAGTCTAATTTATCCCTTACCTCAGAAAGTGCCTTAGATTATTTTCCTCTACTGTGTAAAAAGAAGTAGTTGTGTCTAATATGCTTGAGCAAATGTATTGAAATACTTATGACAGCAGAAATTATTTGGCTTGCCTTGTACTGCAGACCCACAATCGTGTTAACCAGTACATTACTTTAGGTGCTCAAATCCTGTGATTTTCAAGTAACTGGTTTCATTATTCAGTCTGTCTGGTTTTAGTAATGAAAAGCATCCAAAAGGGGTTACTGAATTTGGATTCCAATATATTACACAAATATAGGTAATTTGTACTTTCAAAACACTAATTATTTCACCTTTCTTGCAAAGGGATTATGACTCGGTTCTACTCAAGGACTGACTTAAGGAGAAAATGGGTTCTGCTGTGAAAAAAGATGAGTTACGCTAAGCTAGCGAGGCAAGGAGTGGACATATGACAAGTCAAAGGACAGCACAGATTTGGACATCTACGTCAAAGCTACTAATTTGCTTGATTATACTTTCTATGGAGACTTTGACGGGCTGATTCATCTATGTTGTTTGCCTATTTTAGACTGATATCTACTGTACCGTAGGCATGTTCATTTCTCTCTCATTAACTACAAAGGAATTCAGGACAACAATCTCAAATGCACATTAAACTTTTCCATTATTATTGTTCTCTTAAAGTAGTTTTAATTTCCAAGCCATAAGTGTCTCTGCCTTTTCTCCATCATGTCCCCTTCCGGGGGGGAGGGAGGGGTTAACAGAGAGTGTCTGCTGCCCATTTTAAGAGCCAGCCCAGTCTTAAACAGTGACAGATTTCTTGGAAAAGGAAGGGTCAGGTCCTGCTGCCTTCCTGCATGTCGTAGCTGTTTCTCAGGCTTCCTCTCTGGAATCGAACTCTGATTCCCCATCACCCGTGGTCACTATGGTAGGCAAAGACAGTACCATCAAAAGTTGACAGGGCAGACATTCAAATGGGTCATCATCACCATGGGGGCATGTGATTGGCTGCAGGTTATCTAGAGTGGCCAACGCTGAATTGGAAATTCTAGATGAATACTTGAGATTTTTCAGAATGAATAAGAATTTACTACTACCATTCTTTCTGTTGTCTACTGTTCTCATATGATGCTTACCTATGACTTTTTCTACTAGAAAATATCACATGTTAAAATAACCTTTAAAAGTTTATCTCATACTCTCTTTGCTGCATATTGACTCTACCCGTGAAATAACATGCTTTCCTAAGCACTCAATGTCCCTGTTCAGCACAATTATCTATATTTAAAATGATGTATCCTCAATTTTCCCCCTAAATCAAAGAACACATCCCGAGACATCTTCTTCCCAAATCTCAAAATACTTGGACATAAGGTGCCTAAACTTAAAGACACGACAGTGCTGAAAACAAGAAAAAAAAGATTACTTTTGAAGAAAACAACAATATAGAAAGTTTTGGAACATCAACTTTAAAACTCCTTTACTGTTATTTTATAAGTTTCACGTAACTATTCTACAGTAGAACAAAAGAGATTACAAAAGTATTATCCTCCTTTTTCTATCCTGAATACTATCAAAATTGTGGAGATCACATTTTCACAATGGAAATGAAGCTTCATTCTTACTTTGTAGCAGCCTGTGTGACATACAAAATAAATTTATGCTCAAAAGCAATAAATAAATAAATACATGAAATCCAGGTTTAGGAGAACACATGCATGATAGCCCACCTATGTTCTGCAGATTAGTTGCGTGCCCTGACCAATGTCAGTAAATTTGAAAAGTTTTTCCTTTTCTCTAGAAACAAACAACTGCTACAAAGGACCATAACCACACTACAGAACTATCTTTTCACGGAAATATTTTAGCACATAGAACATTTTTTCTTCAATAAATTATTAAATAGATGGAGATAGTATTACAAAATGTCTTTTGGCATTCACCTTATCACCCCATACTTGGCTGTGGTGTTCTGCTGGCACAAGGTCAACAATGTTTGGGCTCTCTAGGTATTTCTTTCTAAACAGTACTAATAAGGACTAAAAAATATACTGGAAAAAACACCCAACAACGAACACTGTCAATGCTTATAAATAATGAATTTTCCTCTAGTCTCTGTTAAATGTATGCAAACAGTTCTGGCCTAAAATAGGATATTTGGGTTTGGTATCTCAGAACACTTGGGGGAATTTACTACTGACATGTATTAGCAGCATGGGACCTGATGTGGTGACTACATTTCAGTATGTATTTTCACCAAAGAAAAGACTCAGCTGCTTGTCAGAAGTATCTCAAAGTATTCAGTCCAGTAGACATGAGGGAGTGTCAAAACTGTAGCTAACTTTTGTCTTTTAAGACTTGTATCTTATACACATCTTGCAGATGCCATATATACATATATATTTCCAGGAAAATCTACTGTTCTGCAGTCCTTGGAGCATGTGACAGCATTTTTTGGGTAGACAACTTTATGGAAAACAAACCAAGATACATTTCAATCCAGTAGCCTGGTAAAGTGTTTATACATAAAAGATAGTACACTGTATGCCATAAACTAGAAGTTCTTAGTTAGAAGAAAATAGTCTGCAGCTTTATAAATCAATATAAGATCTTTTTTCCAAAAAAATAAAACGCAATAAAATTGTAAAACTTAATGATACCGATAGGAAAACAACAAAATTATGAGGTTGGTTTAGTCTATTTCATACATATTTAGACAAATTCAGTAGAAAGGAATTAAGTTGCAGAATGCAGTCCTTCATACATTAAGCAATATAATCAATATAAAGATATACACAATTTTGGATTCATACTGCTGCCATAGAAATATTATGGCGATGTGTCTATGGCCACAGCTGAGTTCTATTCAGATTGAAGAAGAATGTCCTAATTAGCTGGTAATTATGCAAATGCATTTTTTTAAATAGCAAATAAGTTTTCATGTGATGATGTAAAGGTAGTTGCATTCCTCGCTTCTAATAATTTTATGGTCTTTACAGCTTGCACATTACAGCTTCAGACTACTTGTAACTTTGATATACAGTTCATCATTACATAGTTTGAGTGCTATCTTTGAATTCATCAGATGAATTGCTTGAATTTACTTTGGGCAGAATGGCACCTATTGAGGAAAACTATTTTCAGTTAGGCAATGAGCTGTTAACAGCAGTGCTTGGAATAAATACATTTTATCAGCATTTACAAAGGCACCCTACTAGGTAGGAAGCAGAAGAGTATATTTTACTGTGCACTCTAATTTCCTTGTCCTAAAAATAGCTTCTTTCTTCCTCTTTCAAATTCAAGAATTTTGAAAATCTTGAAGGGACAGTGTTGCATTTGTTCTACCTCTAAGTACAGTTGTAAGACTTTTTAAAGGGATGACATTTTGCAAAAAAAAAAAAGGGTTGATCTATCTTAGAGAAACAAATGTATAAAGCAGTTCATTTAAAAAATGTATCTTTGACAATATATATTTTTGAACATACAGATTTTGACAGTTTTGGAAATACAATTTTATATATGTGTAGGTGTTTACAAATAAAGAGAAAAAGACAGCATGGCATTAACTCTGGACATTTATAAACAGTCTCTGAAGGCACTCAAACACTGCAGCATCACAAAAGAGATGCTCGTGTGTCTCAGATGCTGAAAAGTTTGAAACAGACGCGTGCTTGGAAACATCAGTAGAAAGAAAGCTCAGAAGATTGTAAACTTGAGACAAGAGGTTCAAATATTGTACTGCAATATTATAATTGTGATATTTTAAAATATCTTGATATGAAAGTGTTAGTAAAAGCTGACTGAATGTCAGAAAGACTGAGGAGATAAAGACAGGACAGCATCAGCTGCTGGATGAACTACTTGTGACTTGGATTTTGTCATTTTTTGTTCACCAATAAACTGAATACTTTTTAATGCAAGTACATGATACTCTGTGGATAAACATTTTGTCCTACACCCTAGACTCCAGCACAAATAATATAGATCAAATAAATAAATATCTTGAAAAAAAAGAAAGAAGTTAAAGGAATACAGAAGTAATGAATGTTTTTAATTCAATGCTTTTTGTAACGCTTGATAGTATAGTCTCATAATATGGCTGAAGATTTTAAATAGCAGACTACCAATACAAATGATACTGAAGTCCTATAAAACTCATGTTCTGTATTTTTAATTTTGAAAATGCCAAATTATCTGATAAGATGTCATCACTATAGGTGTTATATTTACAGAGGTCTTCAATACCTTGCGTTTCTTATGTATAAATTATTTTTTATACAAATAAGAACTAGGCACAAAGCTAACACTGAACTTTTAACCTCAGTTCAGCCATCTTTCAGATCTGAGTATGTGAATACTTAATGTTTTATCTTATGTTAGTGTATTTTGTTGGAATTAAATTATTATATCACATTTTCTCCAGATTTTGTGTGTTTAATGCCTGTTATTGGCTCTGATCTTCTCAGAGAATGCAGCAAATAAAGTCATATATCCTCTAAAAAAAAGAAACAGCTGTCTGCTTATAATCTGCTTTTTTGAGAATCTTTATTGATTGCTGACTGTTCCTGGTCTATGTTTCAATTACTGTACTGCATTTCTTGAATTACTAGTAAGACTAGGATACTCCTAAGATGAATGATTGATTACTCTATTTACATGCAAAATGGACAGCTCATATTTTTGAAGTACATAATTAACACGTAAATGATTCTAGTGCAATGACAGTGTATAAATGAATATTAGCAAATCTGTATAATGTTATAAGGATCAGGGCAGATGCACAGTGGTAGTAAGAGTAAGTATAGATACTTAAAAACTGAAATGTGCATAAAAATTGATGTACGTAACATACATTTGAGCTACTATTGTTTTGAAGCCTTAGACAAAAATGACTTCAGTACTTTCGCTTAAAAAACCAAAACCTCCTACCTACAATCCTCCATCATATCTCACGTAACTGTGTGCATGCCATAGCTGTATTGATTTAAATGATAGAATGCATAATCCATTCATTTGGAGATAAATTATTATACCTAGAAGCTGAAAGGTAAGGCTGTATGAAAGAAAGTTGAGAAATACAGAGCTTACACACAATTTATTTCATTTATGTATATGTGAACTTCCCTAAAGATGATGTCAAGTGACCTTTGGAGATTCATTTGAGTGAGTGGAAAGGAGTACCTCTAAAAGACAGACAAAGAAAATATCAAGTAATAACTTTACTTTTCTTCCTTTACAACAGAAAATAATCTCTTGGTATTACAGGAAAAAAAAAAAAGCTGTTGCATTTAGTACCACAGTAAAATATGGAGTAGGTTTATTGGCAGTTACGGTTCCTTCTGTCCACTTTTAGGAGAAAAATATGCCATAGTCTGGAGTGAATATGTGGTATGAAGTGAATGTGGAACGGTTGTTAACCATACAGAGTAGTAACCTGAGGATTAGGATGTTGGATCTACCTCGATGTTACACATCCTACCCTTGAGCAGCTCAGCTGCAGCACAATATGCCAGGCAGAAGGTTGCTCCTCATAGTTAATGGCTACGTACTCCTGTGTCGTGGGTACCCCTTCAGGGTATCCTTGATATCAAGAAGACAAGATCTCTCCCTCAGAAGCGTTTTGTTTCTAGGTGTATATGTGTGTCACTATGGTGACCTTTGCTACCTGAAAAGGTAGCATTTAAACAGTTGGGAAATTTTGATCATGGTATTTCTGGACATTAATGCATATGTAGGAGAAGAAAACGGCTGCTAAAGAACATGTAAGTTACTGAATAGGAAGTTTTCTCTGAAGTATTTGCATGAATGTGTACAGAGACAGAAAAATCTAAATACGGACAAGAATTAGAAGCAGCCAGTAAGGCAATGATTTTGGAATAAATAGAGCCTATTGTGGAAATATATGCTTTATCTAAATAACAATAAAACTGTGTTGCTGAAGCCTAAAATCAAAAGAGTACAACCTCCCCAAACTATTTCTATAGACTTAAGCTAAAGACAAGGTAAAACCTAACAAGCATGCAAGAATGCAAAGAGCTAAATGATACACTCTGTACAAGTGAAGTCAGCAGCCTCTGCCTTTAAAGAAAATGAGTTAAAGGTGAATAAAACTCTGGGAGGGAACAGCAAAAAATAGTGGAAGTTCCATACAAGCATGACATATAAAAGTAGATAACCAGACCAAGACCAACTACAGACAGGTATTCGAACAAATGCAGTAACAAAATGTGGTGAACAGCAAATGAAGAGGCAGTGCCTGTTTTCACCAGAGCAGAGGGAGAACCTGCAGTGGATAAGCAGCGGTGTCAAGGAGACACAGCATCCTGAGTGGGCTGGCAGTACGGTGTGGGAGCAGTTCCTCTCTTTCTATTTTTGCTTTGTTTTCATTCTTGTATGTTTGATTGTCTTTTCTACCCTTTTGCTGTCTGCTCTGTATTTTTTTATGTTTGGTTTGGTTTGGTTTTACTGAATCCATATGCCAAATTTTTCTTTTTCAGATACCTTGAAATAAGTCCACTCTGATTCTCAAGGCTGAAATCTGTTAGTGACCAGCTATTCATCATTTCTGATCTGTGTTTATAGCCTTGAGGTCTGCTATGTCCCAGTACTTTCAAGGCCTCTGATATCAACCTGTGTTTATACTCTGGGAGGCCTCTGCTGCAGTATCCAGTAGATAAAAATGATGAAGAAATATTGATGGAACATGGTGCTATGTGAAAATTTAGACTGAAAAAGAGAAATAGTAGCTAGACTAGCTAGACAGACTAGTGACCCAGTCTGTGGCGTATTAATAAAAATCAGAAAAGCTATGAGAGCAGGAAACGCTCAGAAAACTTCAGTTATTCTCATGAAGATTCATGTCAGCATGGACATTATGCACAAACAACATTTTAAAGGCATTTTTTCTTAAATGATCTCACCTTAAAACAAATAATTGGAAAATACAAAGAAATGAGGTAGTCTCAATCAATGCACAAGACCTGAATCAAGACATAATTAGTAAAAATCTACCCTGAAAAATTAGCATCATGCATTCAGCATATGTGTAGGAGTAAAGAATTAAAAAGTAGGAAAAAAAGGCTGATGTATTAACACATCAAAAATAACAATCTTGTAAAGATGAAGAAAATAGAATGAGCAGCCAAAAGGATTAAATTCTTGCAAAATAAAATGCTTATATTGAAAATATTACTACTATATATGAATTTTAGTGTAAAAGTATAATTCTTATTTTTTTATAAAAGAATCTTTTATAAATGATGCCAAAAAGCTAGCATGACTAAATACAAATTGAGACAGAGCATTAGAAATTAGAAAAGTCTTATTTATGAAAAAGAAACTGTATGCAAAGAGTGAAACTGTAACTTAACTGTAAATTGTGTTGTACAACAGTAGCTGAAACAAGACTTTGAGAAACATCTTGTTCTAGGAAAGTATTTAACCCCCATAATAATGTATTCAAACAAATTCCGATGCCAAAACCAAGAAGCCTTCCAAAACTCTGTATGGCCAAAGATGAATATGTTCTAAGGGGTGTCTGAGTAAAATGAGGCCATAGGACAAAAGCAAAATGAATTAACTACCTCACTGTTCAAGAGCTTGTGGGTGTCACACATGGAAGCTTTTTCTAACACAAGTCAGTACTCAAGAACTGTCTCAGATGAAATGTTAATAAAAAGAGTTTTCAAACAAATTAATAAAATGAATAGCAGCAAACTTCCAGAAACAGATGGTATTCACATAGACTTTTAAGGAAAATGAAATATGAAAGTGCTGAGCTGTTAACTATAGTGTGTAATTTATCACTTAAAATGCCCTTTGTACTGGAGGAGTTGAAAATGGCAAATGTGATACAAATTTTTTAAAAGGGCTTTGGAGAGCTATAAAATAGAAAGTCTGTATCTGCACTCAGCAAACTGTTGAACCTATGATTAAAAATAAATGAGTAAACATGGTGTAGTAGGAAGTTAGCACAGGTTCTGTAGTGATGCTTCACAAATGTAGCGTAATTCTCTATAAAGAAGGCGATAAAGTAGGCAAAGATGATGATTTATATATCTACTTGGTTCTGCAAAATACTTTTGAGAAAGGCCCTCTGTAAAACAGGGTGCCATGGGACAAGGGAGAAAATCTTCCTGTAACCATTGATAAGTGGTGAAAGAAGAAAAAATGTGGCTGGAAAATATGGTTGCCTTTGCCATTATGGAGAGATGCATGGGAATCGATGCTATCGAACACGTTCCTAAGTGATCTGGGAAAAGGTATGATGGTTATCAGGTTTTTTGACATGTTTTTCAAGGAAGTAGGAACTACATTTCAGTATGAAAGTTTGTGAAATATATTGTTACAGTGATTGAGTGGGGGATGAAATGCCTAAAGTAATTAAAAGCAAAGTAATATGAAATCATGAGATGTACACTCGCTATTGGCATTCAGGAAAGATTTGAGCAGTTGTGCTTAGATTTGCAAAATATCAGATAGTTGCTCAAAAATTAATAAGAAGGGAAGAAACAAAAACTATCACGGTATGTATCACTGTATAAATCCATACGGCACATTTCTTTTGCAGTTCTTCTCCAGGCAGTTCTCATTCTTCTGTGTCAGTAAAGATATAGTAGAGCTAGACACAGTACACAAAAGAGGAACAAGTATGAAACGGCTTTTGAATGAGAACAGACAAAAAAGACAAGAGCCCTCTGGTTTAGAAAATAAATTACTGCTACAGGACACAGCCGTATACAAAATCATGAAAACTAGGGAAAAACTGGTCAGGGTGTAATATGCAGAAGTACACAGGAAGGACAGTGACATTTCCATATTCTTTTCCTAAACCTCTGCTTCTACTCAGTGTAGTTTTAAATGAACTTTCAGTCCAATTTAGCATGGCAGTTCTTGTGTTTTGATACAAAGATCTGACAAAATGAAGGTACCGTTTGATTTCAGACTGCTTTGTAGTTTCTAAAAGATTTCCTGATGTTAATTCTGTATCTCTTTGAGCTTCTCCAGTTTAGTTTGTCTGACCTGAAGGACCATGTCTTTTGGGACAACGACCTGACTGCACTGTGTGCACTTACATTCCAGCTTCCCCTGAGGCACCCAGTACACTACCCTCAGTGCAGAGAGATTGCTTTTAAACACAAAGGCCACTGATTCCAGATAAGACTTTTTTGGAATTTGAAGGTTATTAAGCAACCTGAGGGGAAGAAAGCTAACAGAACTTTAAATGTAAACCCCATGTGAACTTTCTATCCAGACAACAAATAGGTTAAATTATTAACCAAAAGTGATATTAGATAACCGGAATTAGCTCCTTTGCTTACTTGTTACACACACAGATTAAGAAGATACAAACCTATTAAAGAAGATAAGAAGACCTAATTTTTTTTGAGTTTGGAAAAAAATATTTCCTTTAGTTCACGTTGACTGACCCTCCAGGTTTAACATTCATGGAACAGAAAGATATTTTTTTCTTTCATGTATAAATAAAATTAAGCTGGTTGCTGTAAAAGCTTTAAAAATGATTTTATTTTGTGATATAAACTAATTACATCATAATGCTACTAAAAGGATTGTGTACTGAACTGTGATGGTGATTCCTCTCCCCGCCCCCCGCCTTATTTCACTTATAAAAAATCCTTTAGTTTTTAATTCTTTCTCATTTCTACAGGTCTGAATATAAGAATGGAAGCAAAAATACACAAGTTTTAAGTCTAAAGATGGATAAGGGCAAATTTTCAAATGCTTTTTGCTCTAATTTCCACATGTTGTAGTTGAGAACCTCCCAGTGAAGTTACTGTTAGGCAGTAATATAACTGGTTCAGAATTAGCTACTTCATAATTTCACTTGATTTTGTGCCTGTAATCCCAGGTAGTATTATATACTGTGGTTTCTTTAGTGAAAACAGACAAACACTGAACTTAAAAAACCCCTGTAGTCAAGGTGTAACACACATCTTTCTATGTCACTTCAAGTCTGGATTATGCTAAACTGTTGTTTAATGCAAAGTATGTTGCAAAATCTGCCTAGCTCTTACATGGACTTTTTTTTTTTTTAAAGTAGTAAGTAATCTTTAAAATTCTTTGTGTTCGAGTGGTTTGTATATAAAAAATAGGAGTTTTCTGCAGGAATTCTGGAAGCATCACTTGGAAGCCCTTAGAAAAACTGAAGAATAGTTGAGTAAGATTTGTGATTTAGCCTGGACTGACTTATCAAAGAGGAAGCCAAGAGGATCCTGCGTAACACATTTAGAAGTCCCAGAACCTTGGTGTGCTGAACTGAGACAGCAGCCACAGTGCGTAGATTACCACCTCTGTGAATTACGGTACTAACTGACCGTATGCTTGACTCATATGCGTAGCTGAGGTATGCATGTGCAAACCAAGAGAAGACATTCCTTAAACACTTTAGATTCCCATTTTTTTGTAATAGAAGTACATACACAATTCTGACCATGAACAAGAAATCCGGTCCATGCATATACCAGGCACTTGTACACACATACACAAGGTCCTCAGAACTGTTTCTGAGCAGTGCCAAAACACCAGTAATTCTTTCTGTGTATCTATATCACAATGATAGGGTCACATTCCATTTCTGCTGAAATCAGAGACACTTTCTCTTGAGTTATTGAAGAGTGCCAAAGCACCAGTAATTCTTTCTCTGTATCACAATGATAGGGTCACATTCCATTTCTGCTGAAATCAGAGACACTTTCTCTTGAGTTATTGAAGAATGTGAAATCTTCTATGGTATTTTTGGCTTTCTAAATATGTATGATTAAATAAAACAATTGTTGACATACATAATCATTAAAATATAGTCAATATTTTGTGTATCTTGATATTTGATTCACTTTTGTGTAAGCTATTCCCGTTTAAACTTCTAAAGAAGAAT
The DNA here is from genome assembly GCF_000690535.1 of Cariama cristata. Classification (NCBI taxonomy): domain Eukaryota; kingdom Metazoa; phylum Chordata; class Aves; order Cariamiformes; family Cariamidae; genus Cariama; species Cariama cristata. The sequence goes on from NW_009627034.1 coordinate 36,804, forward strand.
TATTATGGAATAATGCAAAATTTATTTATTATTGTAATGTATTGCTTATATTATAGCCCAAGGACCCAATCAGAATTTTCGGTCTTTCTTAGACTGAAAGCTATTATGTTAACATAAATTCATACAATCTCTAAATTATCTTGCATAATGTTGGACTCAGCAGCATAATTGGAATATGTAGAATGTTTTCGCCTAATTTTTGCCATATATGCTTTTTATTTCCGGACCAAGTTAGTTATCCTCAATCCTTTCACCCATTTTAGTCATTCGTTTAAAGATTGGAGAAATTCCCCTGCAGAAAAGAAGTAATGTAGCATTATGTGTATTCTGTATGCAATGATATGTTTACAGGTATAAACTATGTATAAATATAAACTGTGATGTTTATGCAATTTGATGAACTTCAGAGGAAAAAAACAGATATAGATAAGTAACTAACCTTGACTTTATTAAAAGAAGCTTATATATAGAGGCTGCATTTTGAAATAATAGGTTTGCTATAATTTTTCTATGATCAAAGTAAGCTTCATTTACATGTTAGGGCAGCTTTGTTTAATTATTGGGGCGCATAAATTGGAAAACGCAGATTGTTTCATTGCACCATCTAAATCAGCAGCCTGCTGGATCTGGCCATGCTGCCCAACCAAGACTCCGCTGAAAATTCAGCATCGCTCTTCCCCGTCTTCCCAGCACCATTTCTCCTTCACCAGGCAGAGAGGTTCCCCACCTAACACCGTGGTTTGGCAGAGACAGACAGCAAGAGGAAAACTCACAGGGAGTAAGCCAAGGGCTGTGGAAATACTGTAGCTAGGGAGATTTTGCAGAGTAAGGAGTTATGAGTTCAAAAAAGAGCAAACAAATAACATGTTGAAGCTCCAAAATTATCATTAATATATGTTTCCTTTGCTCCAGGTCCCAGCTAGAGGTAAGAAATATCAAGTGGCATCTTTACTAGAAGTCTCCCTTGAGTAGATCTCCCAAACGTTAAGGGAACTTGTAACTGAAGGTGTCATTTCAGATTTGGACAATCATTTCGTGGTTCATCCGTGGCTACACCCTAGCATACCTGAAATATACCACAATTGACTTAGGCTTGAGTACTTTCCAAATATCCAAATAAACTTTCACTAATTTCTTTCCTTTTAGTTGTTTCCTTGGCTAGTATAAAGTATTAATTAGGCAGATGCCTACTTGGGTATAGTTCACAAAGCCTGATTCCTGTGTGCAAAACGTCTGCTCTGAGCTTTGTCAAGTGTATAGAAAAAAATCTAACTACTTCTGTAGGATCAATTATCATGAAGATTTTGGTTGGTCTTTAGGTGCAGAAACTGGATAGAATTAATTGCAAAGAACTGTGGGCTGAGGGCAAGCACAGATACGCGGATAATAGGTTTCTGCTATATCTTAATGTAAGTCTGAGCATTTACTAAGTTTGGACAGCCAAATGGTTGCAGGTAGCAGCAGTATAAGTGCAGGTACATCTCAGGTTTCAGTCTCCAGGTGAGGTCAAATTCACTCCTAGTGTGTTAGATCTGTAAAATGGGCACAATGCATAACTTTCTAAAACAATCTAAAATAAGACCCCAGCAAATCTAAATGTTATTGTTTTCCTTCTTTTTGTATCTCAACAATACATAAGAATATCAGTAGAAAGATTCTCATGACAGATTTCCCAAAAGCCCACATGACAGTGCTCCATACAGTTCTCTCCAAAGTGAATGACGATCATACTATCAAAAATGTGGTGTACGTAATGTGATGTGATTTTAGTAAGACTTTTGATACCGTCCCTCACAGCATCCTTCTGGACAAGTTGTCCAGCTGTGGGATGAGCAGGTACACGGTGCGCTGGGTGAAGAATTGACCGAAGGACAGAGCTCAAGGTGTAGTGAGTGGGGCTATGTTGGGCTGGCGACCGGTCAACAGCGGTGTTCCTCAATGTTCAATTCTAGGACCAATTCTGTTCAATATATTTATCAATGATCTAAATGCACCGTTAGTGAGTTTGCCGATGATAGCAAGCTGGGAGGTTCTGTTGACTCTCTTGAGCGACAGGAGGCCTTGCAGAGGGATCTGGATAGACTGGAGCTATGATTAATGGGTTGAAATTTAACAAGTCAAAATTCCAGATTCTGCACCTGTGATAGAGCAATGGCAGACACAAGTATAAATGGGGAGAGGAGTGGCTGGCAAGCAGCCCTGCAGAGAGGGACCTGGGGGTGCTGGTGGGCAGCAGCTCAACAGGAGCCAGCAGTGAGCCCTGGTAGCCCAGAGGGCAAACCCCACCGTGGGGT
>NW_009627034.1:39121-62607 GCF_000690535.1 Cariama cristata
AAAGCAATCATCCTGCTGTATTCAGCGTTGGTGTGACCTCACCCTGAGTACTGTGTGCAGTTCTGGGCCCCACTGTTTAAGAAGGATGTGGAAGTCTTTGAATGCATCCAGAAAAGGGCAACAAAGCTGGGGACAGGGCTGGCAGGCATGTCCTTTGAGGAGTGGTTAAGGACTTTAAGTCTGTCTAGTTTGGAGAACAGGAGGCTGAGGGGCGACCTCATTGCTCTCTACAGCTTCCTGAGGAGAGGACGTGGAGACGTGGAGAGGGAGGTGCTGAGCTCTTCTCCTTGGGACCCCCAGTGACGGGATGTGTGGGAACAGTTCGAAGCTGCATCGTCAGGAGGGGTTTAGACTGGACATTAGGAAACATTTCTTTACCGAGAGGGTGTTGAAACACTCCAGGAGTCTTCCTAAACAGGTCCTGGTTGATGCCCCAAGCCTGTCAGAGTTTAAGAGGCATTTGGACAATGTCCTTTATAACATGCTTTAACTTTTGGTCAGCCCTGAATTGGTCAGGCAGTTGGACTAGATGTCCTTGTAGGTCCCTTCCAGCTATTCTATTCTATTCTATTCTATTCTATTCTATTCTATTCTATTCTATTCTATTCTATTCTATTCTATTCCATTCCATTCCATTCCATTCCATTCCATTCCATTCCATTCTAAATGTACATGATAAAAAACTTTCTGATTAACACCAATGGAAAAAAAAACTTTCTAAATTTTGGGCATGCTATGAAATCATACTGTTCAGCTGAGTCCTTCAAGACATTGCTGATGAGAGAAAACATGGAAGAAATCATGCTGATTTTGCTAGAGGAAAATGATGGAATTTTTTCTGATGTTCTTCATTCACTGGCTTTATTTGACATCTGAAAAAAACTTTATGATTCTTCCATTGGAAGTAAATGCCTAATGTAGGAAGAAGAATTACTAGGGTATTATCTTCTACAAATGAATTAACATCTTTTTACCTACCTAAACACAGCTAACTGCTAAAGATTTCCTGGGTGAATATTAGCATGTTGGCATTCTACCATTACTGAGAAATAAATTATTTTCTTGCATATCTCAGCATATGAGCCACCTCGCAGTCCCAATTCAAATTAAATTGAAAGCTTTTATACAATAGCTATTAACGTTAACTTGCCAGGTTCTCAGCACTCCGTGAACCTTTGCATTCACAATCATATCGCTAATTTTCTTGGAACATCTTTTGTTCATAAACATGGAATAAGAAGGAAAAATGGAAGGAAGATGATAGATTCAAAATTAAATGTTTTGTTTATTTCTGCTATATGTCTCATGGTATGTTTTTGATATAATATTCTCAACAGTAAAAATAGCTAAAGTATGCTCTACTTAATTCTAGAATCAGCAGCTAAGATGAAAATACCCAATATATAACAAAAAACTGTAAAAGGCACAAGCGCAATGGAGAAAGTGAAAACCCAAATATTTCCACACCCAGGCAACCTAGGGAGAGGGCTACCCTTTATGTACAGAGGATGGAAAAAACCCCGACCTATGACTAGAATATGAGAAGGGGAAAAAAATCTACTTTGACTGTACAAATCTGGTATTAGCTCCCAATTTATGTTTGTAAGCTGGATGTAAGAGGCCTAATAAGAATTAAACCCCTTTAGTAGCCCCTGTCCACAACATACATGGATACATGGATGTAGCCAATAGCGGGTACCTGAGAAGAGATGACACCCCCCCCCCCCAAATGTCACTGTGGATCAAGGGAGGAGGATTCCTTCTTTCTCCACAAAGCAACCAACAAAAAGTTTGAAGAGCAGGTTTAATGGTTTGTGACTGTAATGCAGATCAGTCAAGAACCTTTCAGAGTGTAACAACACAGTGAAAATATCCCAGCTGTAACTCATCTTCAGGCATTCTCCTTTTAACATACGCATTGTTTTCTTCAATTTGTCAAGTTACATCCTAAAAAAATACTTAATTCCTTGAACTCACCATTGTATTTAGAAGACTATTCCACTACTTGAATGATTAAAATCTCCTTATCTAATGCTTTGGCAAATGCATTTCCGAACAGCATCGTATCCCTTCTATACTTGTTTGATTAAGCTTAACCGAGGCATTATTAATGCAGGGGTACCAAACACGTAATTAAGTTTCTCTGCCTTTTTTGAAAACAGGGGTGTTTTAGTGAAAACCAGAAATGTAGTCATAAACTTTAAATGAAAAACCAAGACTTTAAAGTTGTATTAATGGATGAGAATTAATAGTAATGAATGAAATGAATAGTATTGATAAGACATAAGTGAAGCAAAGCAGTATGAAAACACTACCTGCAGCGTGTATTCTTCTCAGGAGGGAAAGAACGTGCACGTGTTAAATGCAGCAAAAAGCAGACAGTGCTTGCACCACTCAGACCGAACAACTGCATTTCGATCAGCCATTAAGGAAAAAGCCTATTGCACTTCAGTGAGAGAGGAGTTGTGGAAAAAAAGTAGCTACAATCCAAACTAACTTCTAAAAGCATTTCCAAAACTTGGGGAAAATGACCTGATTATATCATTTGCTAATATCTTATATTCTGTCTGGTGTTGCTAGGATTTTTTTCCCTCTGATATTGCCTAAAATCAGTTGAGATTACTTCTGAACATTTTTCGTGGACAGCTAATCATCTGAAATTATAGACTGGGGAATAAACGAACCTCACACTCAGTTCCATACATAACTCAGCTACTGGGAGGAACAAAATTAAAATGGGTAAGGCTAAAGAAAATTGTATACCTAGTCTCACAGGAACCTTTAGGAGATTAGGGACTTGGTTTTACTTTCACACTATATGCATGCCAGTTAACACCTGTAGAATTATCCTTGACTTGTCTAAAGAAGACAGAAATCAGACCTTTGATCTTGTCAGAATTTGTATTGTTCTTTTCAGAAATTGAACTAATTTAAAATTAAAATTTAATTTTTCATTTCAAAATAAATTCAGGGTCAGTTAAATTTTTTTTGACCAGTTAAAATTTTGATAAATACTTAGGGGAGCGGGATAAATGCATGGTGCAGGATACGTGGGAGTTAAAAATACAAGGTCTTTAGTTTTAATTTCGTAACAGAATTTGTTCATCTGTTTCCACTTAGCATTTCAGTATCCTGTTTTCTCCCCCTCCACTGTCTATAAAACATGTTTTTGCTAAATTACACTAATAAGGAACAGCACAAGAAAAATAAAAACATATTTTGAAAGTCTCAGCTCACTTGCAAAGTTTGCCCTTGATGTTGGCAACTGTACATATCATTGAGAGTTAATTAGCTATGAATTTGTGAGACAGTTTGCAATTTAACAGATTTGTATTTTAGTACGCCACAGGGAAAAATGTAGGTGCTATGCTTATTACCTAGAATGTCCCGAATAGTTTTTATGGTCTTGGAACTTACAAGGAAAACTTTCATATAGATTTCAATTTAGAAAAAATCGCAAACCTTACATCTTGACTTTCTGGATGTCCATGAATATTAGTAATAAACAGGGCATTTGTGTAGTTTTCAAATATTTGCTTTTTAAAAGCATGAATTGAATTAAACAGATAAAATTTGTAAGGCCTAGGGCAGCAAATACTGGTCTAGATTATTCAACTGGATGGACAATTTTCCAGTACTTTTCCAGGGTAAGTCTCAAACTTAACTTCTTCTATGGATTGGAGAAAAATGGAGACATTTGTTAGAATATGTAAACATTATTGGAGAGAAAGACCAAGGAGTTATTTTTGGTATCTTTGTTACATTTTAGCACCTACTATAATTATTTCTATACGCATCTTTTGGCACAAGGCACTCAAACACATACACATGACTATGACTTGCAACCCTGGTATTTTCAGAATCTATTCACAGTATGTACAAATGGAACCATTTACACGAGCTCTGCTTTGGCCAGTGGTCATCTTGAGCAGGTCAGAGTTATTTAGACAAAATCAAACCATATCACAGTAGTTATCTATTGAGGGCACATCCAGTTCTGAAAGTAGAATAATGTGGACATGCAGTGCAAAACTTAATGAAATATTGAAAAGAAATGAAAGTACACTACCATAGACTGTATCTCTTAGGAAAAGAAAACAGAATTCATTTGGAGGTCAAATCCTGGAAGAATCTAAGCTTCGTTATCCACTCCCTCAGCTGCACTTCTAAACCTGTTCACATTTTAAGCATGGAAAATTTTGTGTCAATTTTTGTTACTTCAGGTTTTCTCTGCTATCAAAGCAATACCTAAACCTGACATAAATACCAGGTAAAATAATAGGAACATCTGCACCTTTATCTCCAAATGCATTCTGCATTAAATCTCAAAATGCAGTCCTTACTAAACCATGTAAACACATTTTTTATTATCATCAGATCCAATATTTTCATGCAACTGACAGCAGAAATAAAAGTTATTTAGTCTTCCTACTCCTGTTAGAACTGTAGGACCAAAACAACTCTCACAGAATAATCAAGTCTTTGTCTGGCTCATTTGCCAGCAGCAGAATTATTAAACCATGCAAACAATGGCCTCAGCTTGTCTGTGTTGCAGCCACCGGCAGGATTTGGAAAGGTTACACACAGAGTCGTAGAGTAGTGTAAGCACTAAAATTGTCTTTCTTATCATACTGAATAATGTAGAAGGATGTAGTGAGACTTTAATTTCCAAACTTGAATTTGAAACAGGAATATTTAGGAAAAAAAATTCTACCTTGTGATACAAACAAAAATGAAGACAACAGGATCACCAACTAAAGTTGATTTTACTCAAATCGCAAAAATCACTGAGAATTCAACCGTGAAATTTCTTCTATTATTGTTTTCTAAAAAAAAAATCAGTCAGCTTCAGTGACCTGTGATCAAGTACAGTATTTTGTAACTGATGTTCTATGCCTTTAAACTTTCATCATCTTTAGTTGTGGTATTAGAACTCCCTTTCATTTCACAAAGGAACAGCAAGTAACTGCTATAACCGATACAAAGAGACAACACACAAGAACAGGGGAGAAAATAAATTCTGCTTTTCCTGCATAACATATGAATCTCAAACCAAGGCAAAGCAAAATAAAACCCAGATGCTTGTGGCAAGTAATTCTTAGCCACTTATCACACGTTATTTTTTTCTGGGCTCATTTCCTACTACTTATCAGCTCCAACAATGAATATCAATGAAAGTTTTGCCAGAAATGGTGTGGTATTAGCAGGGAAGAATTCAGACAAACTAAGACAGGATAAGGAAGCATCTGATGAACCTTCTACATTTTTTGCTTATCTACAAGGTCCTGTGAACGTTGGCAAAGTGACAAACAGCTGAGGCCAGAAGCGATACAAAATACTTCAATAGAGTATTATCTGTACGATAATACAGTGTCTTGTAGTTGATCTTTTTCAGAGGTGTCATAGGCGTCTTTTGCCTGTGTTCCCAGTGTAAACTCAGAAAGCCTGTGGGGAAAATGGGAGAAGACAACTACATTTCTGCAGTTTCGTCTGGGTTATGTTTCAGTGGTTGAATTCTAGCTTTTCAACATGGCCAGACAGAAGTATAAGCAATAGTTTTACTAATAACAGTTGTATTTCCCTCCGTTACTCTGAATTGAGAGGGTGTTACCTGTCTCAGATAATTACCTGATGTAGATCAGATCTTCAGACAGAGTGTCAGGGCATTCACTGGATGTATGTGTGTTTTCACCTGGTGTTCCCTTTCTTTTTTCACCTTGTTGGTAAGGGGTTTCTTTCTTTCTCACTTTAGTCTGGGATGCAGCTGCCAAGTGAGAGAAAGAGATGATGTTTTCCATCTCTTACCTCTCTAAATAGGTACACTTAGAGGACTAAACTATCACCTTCAGACTGAGAATTCAATCTAATGTTACTGTGCATTTATGTATTGCTTAGTCCCAGGAGACAGGATCTCAATAGGCTCCCTGAAGTTCATTGTGTAATGAATAAGAAATCAAGATGCTAATTGTCAAGGGATTCTGATCTATTAGAAAATCATGTTCCTGAATATTGATTTATTTTATCAAAAATTACTTCAATCTCCCATTTCTGCAAAACTCTTTCTTGTTTGGTTTTTCTTTTGCTTGTTTGTGTTTCTCATCAAAACTTAATAGTGAAATATAACTCAAAACTTATAAAAGTGTTTTATTTACATCACTTTAGTTGTGGACTATTTGGAGATTGGAGAAGATGACAAAATTATTCTCATTTTGTCTGGTATGATCACATTTTAACTTGTTTCCACATATCCTCTACATAAAATTCTTGTATACATTATAAACCTGCTATCCAAGGCTCTTTCCTGACTATTAGCTTTTCTTTAATCCTAAACCCATGCACAAACCCACAGGAGTGCAAAATATGATGATGCAAAATAAACCTCGTGACTGTAAAGCCAAATGCAATGTTAGCGTGTATAGTTGGTAGGATCAAGTGAAAATTGTCTTTTATTCTGTCAGTTGGAAAGTATATAGAACCTTGTAGATACATTTAATTAATTAATTAATTATAAAAATGTAAATACATTGAGCGGCTAGTGAGTGAGACAAGTAGGTGACTTTAAAAGTCTTTAAAAGTATATAGAAATAGGTTAAATAATTCCTTTATGAAAGATAACAGTCAAAATGCCAAACAGTCCCTACATGTCAGCAGAGATCTGATTCAGTCAAGTCTACAAAAAAGATGGACCTGCAATATATGATGAATCATTCAGATGCATATCATCTTTTTTAAGTACCATGTTACTTTGTGCCACTTAAAAATGTGGGCTCCAGGAGAGGCTCCCTACTCTGTTGATGTTCCTGGCAATTCAAGTAAAAGATAGTTTGTCAGTTGTCTGCATTCTTGGAGTCTGTGGTTAAATGAACAATACATTTTCTAAAGAAAGTTTTCTAACAGAAACATCAATGTAAATGGAACTAACTTTTTTTTTTTTTTAATAATAAAATACTAATTCCAGAAAAAAACAAACCCAAAAGACCTTCCCATATGAAACCGTAAGAGACATATTTACATATTTCATTTCACAATATGGGCATGAGCAAGATCGTTTCGAATGGACTTGGACTAAACATTTCAACCAAAAGCTAGACAAATCTAAAATAGATGTAGTTACATGGGGGTATGTAGTTGGATCGTTTCTTTTAATTCTAATGGATTTAGGTTTTTGTTGGACATTTATCTATGGATATAACCACAATTGCCTTCAAAAGAAAAAAATAATTAGAGTAATACAGATCACCATAGGCTGATTCTCTGAGTCCTCATTATTCAAAATGCTCACATAAGCAGCTTATTTCTGAACATTGAGAAAAACTGGCTGGACCCAGGAACAGCAGTAACTGAAGAATAAAGGAGAGGAGGAGGAGGAGGAGAGAAGATTTGAATGGAGTAATTTTTTCCTATTACCTAAACTTATACAGTATGTGAAGAAGAGCCAAAAGCTAAACAAAATTAATACATATATGCATGTGCATATATATTCTTGCCTATCCACAAAAAATTTGTTTATGCATATACAAAGATACATGTACATATTCATACACACACATTTATATATGTATGTATAAAACCAAACCAAACCAAAAAAACCAGAAAGGTGCAGAAAGAATTCACACCCTACCTGGGAGAAAAAAATACATTTTCCTAATGGAGAGTAAGCAGGAAATCTGGATCGGTAACCAGAACCTACGAAAATCCAGACAGGAAGCTAAAATGTCCTGAATGAGTTGTAGAAACCAATCAGAAAGCCATTTTGGGGCTGAAGTATGTATCTGGGTTGTCCTGGTCAACTGACTTATCCACATCTGACTGTACCACAAAGGATGTGTTTACAATCAAATACTGATACATTTCCTGTTTTGCAGCCACCACTGAAATTACAGAGATTACAAAACTGACAGGTGTTGTCTTTTAAGGAACTTCCAATTACTAACAGGTCCAACAAATGCATAATTGCTGAAAAAAACTAGAAGAGTAAATTACATGTGTGTCAGAATAAATCATTAATTTTCCAGCTATTTTTTCTGCTTTGACACAGTTTAATTTTTTTTTAAATATTGACATATCAAAATGTGAAGAAAAAGCATTTTTTTTTTTAATTTAAAAAGATACTCCTTAGATAGAAAAATGACAAGCTGTGCAATAAAATGCTGTTCTAACAAAATATCAGACTGATTAAAAATACCAGAGGAACAGAACATTGTTTCGTAAGGCCCTCTTTTCCATGTGGATCGTTAGTGTGGGAGAAAATCCTTGTAATTCTTTGCACTGCTCCCACACATACACCTACACATATCATCACTTGACTTTCAAACTAACAATAGAAGTGTTAGTAGAGCTATCACCATCTGCAGAATGAACTGTGCATTTTTAAGGCTGCAAGAATCTCAGACATTAGCAGCAGTAGTCATGTAGATGGAAAGTAATACTCTTTTTCCACAGGAAAAACCACATAGGGGTCAGTTAATGGATATGTTTCCCCATTAAATGATGAATATAAGTTCCTCCACATTAATAAATTAATAAGTTGGAAGCTGTTCTTCAGTTTTTGTGATTTAATATGAAAAAAAGAGCATCCACCTAGTATTGGTGGGAGCAACGAGATAGACCACAGCAGAGTTCTCTATACTCATAAAGGTAAATTATTTTGCTCAGTATTTTAATGACCTTGGAGAAAACCTTGCAATGATCAACCTGTGATTATTGCACATAAAGCTGTAATAGGACTGGAAGTTCAGTTCAGTAAAAGATTACTGTATTTATTACCTTTTCCTTTTTCTAATTAGGAATTCTGACGTAAATCTACTGCCTGCTGTCCCCAAAAATGAAGCCTATGGTACTCATTCTTTTCTCTAAATTTCTGTGTCCTGTGGTTATTTTGAAGAAAAACTTAGGACTTCACATGTTTGAGTTCCTTAACTGTATGTAAAATTCTTGTTGCAAAAGGACGAAAGCTTTGTGGTGCAGATTGCAAGACTACTGGTGCGTTAACATAGGATGCTTTTTTTTCTTGCTATATTGAAACCATCAAGAAATGCTCAGAGGAAATAAATATTGTCAAAATATTGGTGTCATACAGGAAAGGAATACTCAGAAGTTTGTGAAGATGATTACCCAGCAAAAAAAATGAAGAAACAGAGTAACAAAGATAAAGATCAGGCCAGGGAATAACAGAACTGGACCATAAACTCAGTTCCAGAATGCTAAAGGTATCCAAAAGAAGAACATCAGGACTGAAGAGCAGCAGGACGACTGAGACTTACAGCAGATAGGAGGGACAGACTTGGACCTAGATGATCTGGTCTGTGCTTCAAGCTTCTTCCTCTGCCACCTACTGCTTGTGTCACTCAACGTACATAATTCAGGGATGGACTTGAAAAACAACTGCACAGCTTCTTTCCAGTGACCTGAGATTCCAGTCTATTTAAGATATTTCTGGAAGAAATAGAAATCTGAGATAGCCCTTTATAACAGTGTAATGACTAAAATATTAGCCCAGCATCCTCAATGTGGATCAATAGTAAATCTGGGGAAAATCTGAAGAGTTTCACACACACATCTTCCAACTTCATGATTAACCTTTGTGGATGCCACACGTTGCTCCTAATAGTTTTGCTTTTGTATAAGATGGAATTTAAGGGTTCCCTGGTTCAGGGAATGTGTCCTATTAGGGACATTTTTATGCAAGTATTATCCTAATCATTTCCATATAGAAGAGGTGCAAAGATCTGAGCTTAGTCTACCTGGGTCCAACCTGGATTTGATTTGAAAATTTTGCAGGAGGAAACAGCAGAGCATAATTATTTGGGCTGTGCACATTAATACAGGCCTATGATTTCTGGCCTAGAACAATATATGTCTATCTACCGCTGGAACTGTAGCACAAAGTGTTCCCATTTACTTCATTTGCAGACTAGCAATGCAGGATGATGAATGTGCCTGTCAGGATTACTTGAATTTAGTTGAATGAATAAAAAGATTGAAATCCTCCAATTTCTAATCACAGTCCCCTAAACATCCTTGAGGATGTGTGTGCTAGTTATAATTTATCAAATCTGAAGTTCTTCTATGCTAACTCAAAAGCAAAACCTTTTTGTGCTTGGAGAATAAGGTGAAAAAATAGGAGTTCAGGACCTCCTGAGCTGGGAGGCAGGTGAGAAGGCGTTTTCAAGTATTCAGTTTGGAGACTCTGCCCATTTTCAGCAACATGCTACTTTAAGTGCTTTGTTGTGTTTTTCCCTTTCCTTTTTCCTTTCCTTTCCTTTCCTTTCCTTTCCTTTCCTTTCCTTTCCTTTCCTTTCCTTTCCTTTCCTTTCCTTTCCTTTCCTTTCCTTTCCTTTCCTTTCCTTTCCTTTCCTTTCCTTTCCTTTCCTTTCCTTTCCTTTCCTTTCCTTTCCTTTCCTTTCCTTTCCTTTCCTTTCCTTTCCTTTCCTTTCCTTTCCTTTCCTTTCCTTTCCTTTCCTTTCCTTTCCTTTCCTTTCCTTTCCTTTCCTTTCCTTTCCTTTCCTTTCCTTTCCTTTCCTTTCCTTTCCTTTCCTTTCCTTTCCTTTCCTTTCCTTTCCTTTCCTTTCCTTTCCTTTCCTTTCCTTTCCTTTCCTTTCCTTTCCTCTTTCTCATCTGTTTTTCTGTATCATCTGTAATCAAGAAATTAAAACACTTCACTATGTCCTTAAGTATCTTTAACAACTATAAAAATTCTGTAATATATGTGTAGAGCTTAGAGGCTACAATGTTTTGAGAGATGTATGTATGGAAACTTACACTGCCTTGAAAGGTCTTCCTTACAGCTGGCATTGCTTTGAAAAAATGTGTTTCATTTGGCTGCTGCAATGTGATGTACTTGATAAAGTAGGCATACAAGTGATATCAAGGTTATCCTGAGTTCAGCAGTCTGCCGTTCCTCTTTCTGTTGACTTCCCCCTTCACTGCAACACAATCTTTCCTCTAGACCTGTTTAGGGTTAGGTTTCCCAGAGAAGTCAGCCAATTAATGATGTGTTGGGTGAGTATTACGATAATGTAATACATACATAAATACATACATATATATGAGGTAGAGTTTATAAAATTCAAATGTGAAATCTTTCAGAGTCTTAAATAGCTGTAACACTCCCCACCCCACCCAGCCGTATTTCTTTTCTTTAGTACCCATTCTCACCTCCATTTACACCAACTTTTCTCATGAGTGCTACTATGCAAATTGAATAATTTTCTTTTTTTTTTTTTCACATATAGGACTGGTATTATTCACCAACTAAAGGGATTGTGATACTGTACCTTGTCATATCTCATTCCTTCATATCCCCAACAGTGATTTTCCCCAATAATATTTTCACTTACAATTTTCACTTATAAGTCTGCTTGACTTTCTCCTCTCAATGCACAAACCAAAAGCAAAGCAAACAAACGAAAGTCCTAAAAATAACAACAAAAAATGTCACCAAACTTTTCACATTTGTGTGACTAAGGAAGGTTTATTAAGGGCAGCATTTTCAGAAAATGATCAAAGGATAGTACTTGTAATGTTGGTTCGAGTGTTTAAAAATAAATATCCACATGTAAACATAATAAGAGTCCTTTTTTTGTTAATTTATTCTGATAGACATGCATTACTACTAAAAAAATTTAACCCATGTGTTGAATATATAAGGTCTCAAAGCAAGATTTTACGGACAAGGAGTACTCCAACATTGCAATCCTCCATTTATGTGAGGTGTGGCCTCACCAGTGCAGAGTACAGGGGGATGATCACTGCCCTCATGCTGCTGGCCACACCATTTCTGGTACAGGCCAGGATGCTGTTGGCCTTCTTGGCCACCTGGGCAGACTACTGGCTCATGTTCAGCCAGCTGTTGACCAGCACCCCCAGATGTTTTCCATTCCTCAGTAAGAATAATGAAAATATACTAGGTGAAGATGTAATAATTCCATTAAAATCCTTACACTTGTTTTTAGTCATCAAATTATTTTAATAATTAACATTAATATATCTTTGTATGTGGGTCTTCGCTTTACTAGAGAAAACAGAAACTACCAAAGTAATAGATGCATTTGCATGATAAAAATATTGACTAGTACTTGCTCTGAATGACTTAAGAAAATTTTAATGTTTAAAGCATTAAACAATTTCTTCTGTACTGAAGTAAGCATCTGGGGAGAACAAATATTAACTAAGTGGTTTATCAGTAAATACATAAATTTATAGTCCTAAATTACTTGATGAACAAATATAGAATCATAGAGTCATTATGGTTGGAAGAGACCTCAAAGATCATCAAGTCCAACCATATACCTGATGCCACCATGCCTGCTAAACCCACTAAACCATGTCTCGAAGTGCCACATCTAAACGTTTTTTGAACACCTCCAGGAATGATGAGTCCACCACCTCCCTGGGGAGCCCAAACTATTTGTTAGACCATTGTCACTTGCCAAACCAGAGTTTAGATTGCTGAAACATAGATTGAAAGTTTACTGCAGTTAAAATAAAGAATTTATCTAAATGTAAATCAACTTTATGAAATCATTCGAATGAAACACACACATGGAAGTGAACTACCTAGACTGTAAAGTTAAGTACTACCATGCATTAAAACATAAAATGAAATTAATATTTCTTACTGGAAATAAAAGATCACTGACTATGACAGATATGTAATATTGTTCATTTGATCAGTGTATACATGTTCAAATACTTTTAGTTTGCTTAACGGTGAATGACACACTGTGAACTATTTAAAATAATTTGCTTTCTATTGAGTGTAATAAATTAGTGCATAATAACGCGCTCTGGATCCATGTAATAAATGAAATTTCATTTAAAAATGCTTCTGTAAGGCTTAATGGCATAAATGCCACTGAAAACTGAAATACCATCCTAGTCAGCATCATCACTAGACATAGTCATGCAGAAACTTTGTAGATCTTCACGCAATCTGAGGAGGAAGGGCTTATCTGGGTACAGATTTCTTCCAGCTCTGGCTTTCAGCTCCAGATGCGGAAAGGTAAGTTTAGGTGTCATCAATGTAGGTGTCTGTAAGTGGGTATAGTCTTTATGCCTCTGTTATAATTAGTGAAGAGATGTTCAATTTATCCAGAGAGGCATTTAGATGACTAGATATTCAGGTATCCACCTGTAGGTAGCTGAATATTTTCCTCTAGGATCTATTGACAACTATGATTAGATCTCCACTGGGAGTAAGGAGAGGCTAGATATGCAGGAGCACATGGTGACACTTCTGTACAGAAACCTGAATTAAGGATGCAGAATCTCAGTAGAACTGACCAGTGATTGGGAAACTAGAAGAAAATTCTTGCACTCCTCTCAACCCCACCCATACAAGGTTCATAAAAAAACTCAACAACAAACAAACAACCCACCCCCCAGCAAAATATGTAATGACTCTTAATGTCAATAAAAAGCAACTAGTTCCAATGTCAGAGTAAACAATCACTATCCTTCACTACCTTGTTCAGTCCAAGTCATAGTGTAGCCATGAGTTTGTTGGTTTCTCATCTTCAAATTACATATTGAAAAGGGGCAGCTTTAAACAAATCTATTGTCTAAACCAGAATGCTGAACAAGTTAACGAAAATAATAGTTGGATGGCCCTTTCTCAGTTTGAAAAATGCAACCTCAGAGTCATAGAGGACTGTGACTTTAATAATAGGAGGTAGATTTAAAGAGAAGAGCTGTAATATCTGTAAGGATCTGGAGACAAAAGTCACTGTTGGAGTAATTCGGTATCACTGAATACAGTATGTCCATCATAACTAAGAGCTTTCTTTGCAGATTAAATGACGATGAATAAGACCTCATCTGGAAAGATGGTTGTTTTATTAGCTAAAAGACATATTTTTTTTTTTTAGTATATTGCAAAATCACGCAGATATAAATAGATAAACCTTGAAGGAATTAAGATCTGCTGTTTTTGTAGGATTTTCATAAAAATGTTCCCTTGGATTTCTTCAGTTTAGTTCAGTTTAGTTCAGTTTATTTAATTTTTAATTTTATTTGATTTTTTTTTACCATAAAGTTCATTTGCTTGTCAGTCTATTCACAGTTTCACATACCGAGCTACAGGAGGAATTGCTGTCAGCAGCATTTGCTTTTAATGCGGCATATTTAAATAGACTTGTTTTTCAGTTCTTGTCTGAGTGAATATGAATCTCAGTTGCTTAGAGAACACATAATCTTGTATGCAAGTTGTGCATTTATTAGAAGAGAGCTATAAATCGATGTATACTAGACCCTAATTTTCAAATGCTGTCATTTTAACAGTAATCAAACTAAAATAGGTAAGACCAACAAGCCAGAGCTAGCTTCAACAGTCATATTGTCTACCAGCTGATTATTCAGCTCATTAAACTACTGAAGAATACACACAAAAAGGGGAATTTGGTATTTACTGGCTTTATGTTAAACAATGTTGGCTCTTCACCTCTGTATAGCTTTATATTGTCCTTTACATTGGTCGCAACAAATGTCCACAAGTTTTAGTGACTGCACACTGGGCAGAAAAAAGTAAGGCTCGTTATGCATACTAGTTAATGAGATTTCCAGAAATTGTTATTGTCTTCTACAAAATAATTTCATCTAATGAAGTATGGTAGTGGAAGTTCTCACAGCATGTGGAAAAACCTCTGTTATCTTATCAAACCCTCATTACTGTAATCCTGATGATTTTGTTTCCCTCCCATAATGCTTTCCCATAGAGCAGAAAATGTGACTGATTCAACTACAGTAGTAATTTGGAAGGTAGGTCTAAGAAGTAAGTAAGATTCATCAATTTGACAAATAGCTTTGTTTTTATAAATTTGAGTTGAACTGATGAATGTTGCTCAATTTTTCAAACCAGGTTTACAAAGATAGTATTTATGATCTATGTTTGCTTTTACAAAAAAAATTCAAAAAGTTCATAGAAGGAGTGTATTTAAAGTAGCATGTGAAAATACACAAGTAGAACTCTTTTAGGAATTTAAACACACATATTTACATTAGAAACTTAATTATTATGAACAACCTAAACATCCTAACTAATAAATTCCTGCAAAATCTGGTAGCCATCATTAATAAGCCACATGCCAATGGTCTAATACTGACTTATTTTGCTCTGAGTGACAAATGAAAAGAACTTTTCTTAAATTTGTGTACTAAATTAACACATATGAAATGTGACTAAGTTAATCAAGCAATTTATATTATGAAATGTTTATTGATGTAAATGATGAAGCTGGCGTAGAGACAGGGAAATTCTACTGTTCTACTTAGCTCAGATCTTGGAAACCTGCTTTGAACTGGGTAATACAATATTGTTTTTCTAAAGCTGAATATTGCTGAAAACAAAACTCTTAATTTTGTTTCAAAAGTTCTTTGTCAAGTATTTGAAAATTGAGATACTCAAACTCTCTAACTCTTACTGAAAATTAGTTTGATATCTTCCCTCCATTAATTCTTCCATATGCATATACCTAGTTTCTTGAGATCCAGTGACAAACAAGGGAAAGAAATTTGGCATAACAACCACCTGCTTCCTTAAACTACCTGCAACTATATGTAGGTTTCATTTAGAAGAGAACGTGTGAGTGCACAATAAGGGTTGCAGTCAGTATGGTGTAGGTAGATGTAGGGTGATTGGATAGCTGGAAATGGCTGGTAACTATGTGATAACCTATGCTCCTTCTACTTCACCTTTCAGTGCAGACTGAAACAATTTTACTTTTTCTCTAAACTTAGTGCCTAAATGGTAAAATGTACCCTTTGCTGGATAATTACATTAATAAGAGAATATAGCGTCTTTGAAGACACAGAGATACCATGAGACTGTGTAAACGGCAGGAATGACCTCTAAGACAATGTTCAAATGACTACATCTCTCTTAATGCAATCTTCTCTGCTAGGGTTACCTGGACACAGACATTATAAGAGTCTTTTGGGAGGTGCAATTCCATTCTTCTTGAGTTAATGCCTAAAAATAACATAATTGAATTGAGGCTTTTTGTTTTCTCCTCTGCCAAGGGGATTTCAAATACATTGGCTACCTCTTATAAGACCTACAAACACTAAATCATTTTCAAACAGAACACCAAAGATAATATATAATATCTCTGAATCATTGTTCCATTTAAAGATGTATTTAAATATTTAAGCAACATACACGTAAACAAACTTAAGCAACCAATGGACTTAGTATTGTAACTGTGTTATATGGTTTCTCAGAAATTTCTTTGTAGTTCCGTAATAAAACCAAGTTTAGAACAGCAATAAAATGCAATATGTGCATCATTCGCCCTCCAGTTCAGCACACAGATGAGGCACTGAACTCCTCAGTTAGGTTAGGTCTGGTTAACACGCACCTGCACCTGCATTCTCCACATAGCTGACAGAGCTGGAAGCACCCAGTCAGTTCTGCACAGTGTTGATTATGCACTTTGTGCAAGAAAAAAAAATTTGAGAGTGCAGGAGAGTACTTTTTCAGATACCTTTACTATACACATCATACCAGAATAATATGCAAAGAAATAAAAAATAGAACACAATACAGCTTTAAAACAGGAGTAAAAGGGAGCGATGCATTCTCTCAGGAGATATTTTTGGTGAATTAGTTACGTTCTGTCTGACACCAATCTGTGAAACATACTGATGGTACAATAATTTTTATTAGAAAGTAATGTGGAAAATACTTGAAATAAAACTTCAGTTCTTTTCTTCTTGCAGATAGGATACAAGGAAGAGGTCAAAACAAGGTTCCTAACAACGAATTTTTGAAAAGCAGAAGTCCTATACAACGGTCTGATTATCTCCTGTCTCTCTTCTGCTAGTGGTCCTTCTTTGACATTTGCAGATGAACCTTCCATCTCATCCCATCCTTGAGCCAACTTATAAATTATCAGTTATAAAGTAAGCAGTTCATGTTTAATTCAATTTAATTGAATTGAATTCAATTTAAATAAGACAGCAGACATGCAGGGCATATGCAAAAGAGTTTTCATGCATACTCATGCCTATCCGTAAGATAGCCAAAAGATACTGAGGCATTTGGCACTGTGAGATTTACTGGCACAAAGTAATTCATTCTGTCCCAGTTTGTGGTCATGTATCAGTACGGAAAGGATTCCTAATTAAACCTCAAAGTCAGTCTGGAAATGTTTTGAGTCTTCTGATGGGCATATGCCCCATTTGTATAATTTAATTTTTACTTCTAAAGTTTTTGTATTCTGCATACTAGACATAATGCATACTATTTTAATAGCATAGCTGAAGGCATCCTAGAGATAAGTTTTGAAACAGAAACTGATGGGAGAATAGCTTCTTACGGGAAAGTGGTATAATTCCAGCTGACATAGATACTAAATCTCTTCTTTGAATTATGTACTTTTCTGTTTGTTTTCAACCACCCTTTGGGATATAGGATGATATCTCATGACTGATACAAAAATCTAGGATTAAAAGGAGTAGCTAATGCAAAGAACAAATACTTTGACCACAAAACTCTATGTATTTTAAAGAACTGCCTTCCTAGAAAAGTGTTGTAAAGCAGTTCAATTACTCTTCCTTACACTCACAAACCAGATTTGGTTGACCTATTGTCATTTTCAGGACTCCCATTCACTTTTCTACTGCTTTTCATTCCTGTCATTGTGGAAGACATACTCACCCTTAAAATTTCCTTTGAATATTTGAATGAGCAGACAGTGTCACTGTCCTCTCACTGAGGAGATGTAATTCTCTGCGAGGGGGAAGCAGAAAGGGAGAAAAAGCTGCTCCTTCAGATCATTTACCCACATCACCTGGAAGGCACAGCTCACACACCCAGTCGGTAACTTCTTTCCCTGTTCCTCCTCTGGCTTCCTGCTACTGATTCAAAGAAATGCAAGTATTTCCTCCAGTTACACTTTTTTTCTCAATTCTTTATGAAGAACACTTCCTACTTTGGCACTTTCCCACCTATATATCCCAAAATTACTTAATCAAAATGTTTCTTTGTTTGTCTGTTTGTTTTCCCCTATAGTGCACACCACTTAATGTTTCCATGTAGAGAACATGGAACATAAAAAGTGAATTTTAGGTTTTTTTTTCTTGTAGGGTTCTGTTGAAGAAAAGTGGAACACAGAACTTTAGGGAAGAACAGTTGAGATAAAGCAAAATAAATTGGAGAGAAGCAGAGCAACTTTGCTAGAAGGGACCAGAAATGTCCAGAAGAATGATGAAATAACAGGAAGTCCTCAATAAGTTCCTTGAACCTATGTAGAAATCTATGATTTTGGACAGACAGGTCTAAATGTTTTTCATCATACCATGCTTAAAAACTGAACCAATCAGAGTTCAAGACTGGAAGAGGTCATAAATGTGTTCATAACACAAAATGTGATGGGTTTGAGGAAGGTACATCAGCAGCAAAATTAAAAAATGGAGGAGAAAACCGTTTGGAACTTGAAGTTTTATTTCAGGTAGAATGAACTTACAGCTGCAGAAAGACACTGATTTTCCTTTTGTAACTGCTTGCTAAATCTCTCCAAACTTGTTTCCTATTTAGAATTTGAAGCTTTTGAGAGCTGCAGAAGCTGCTGTTGTGGTTTTGTTTGGTTGGTTTTTTTTTGGGGGGGGACACGACTTTTTGTTAGAATTAGAGTGAACAACAAAAAGTATCAGAAAAAGAAATTTCCCTTTTAAGAAAATATTGTTCTCAGTAAAAATCTTGTTTTCAGGTTGTCTAGAAAACCTTGATGTTATCTTCATTCCTGTAATTCAGGTGTCTGTGACCCAAGGTTTAGTTTGATGCCACATATCTCTGTGACCTCGGCTTAGTTTTACTAAGAAAATTATTGTTACAGTATGAGATGTGCAAGTTGAAGCCCTGCATAATAGAAAAAGAAAAATGCAGATAAGTATCATTGCTGGGAGAGTAGTTAGGAGCTCAAAGATTCAAAAGGAAAAATACAGACACAAATATGTTGTGGAAAAAAATGCAGATTTTAAAGTTGGCAATTCAGCATCACCAAATCTCAGCACATTTGAAGGGGAAACAGAAATGCTTTCCCAGGTGATTTCCTGGCTATCAAAGGCTCTCTGGCTATCTCACTGGGAAAGGGTTGATGTATTAATCCTTAGCGTACTACCTCATTAGCCCTACGTATTTTTGTGTACTCTTAAGTTGGGTATATTCTGCTTGGGGAGTTTGTGCATCCCTGAACAAAAGGGACCCAGTGGGTAAGTGAGTGCTACAGTGCATCTTTGACTTTACCACTGCTCTCCTGAGTATTTTACAAGGCCCAGAATATTTGGCTAGCAATAAACAGCATTTTCCATAAAGCATCTTTTGACCAATACAGCTGTCAAAGGGTTTTTATGCCAGAAACTACCAATTATACAGAAAACTACCAATTACAATTGTTTCATTTGTTCAGTTTTGAACTAAGATCCCCAGATGTAAAAGTAATCATACTCTTTTTGTTATACCTGGGTTATGCCAGTATTGTTATTAGGTGAAATAAAATTAGCGTTATCTAAGTAACTTTCAACCAGCCAGCTCTAAATTCAAATGCACGCATTCTAATTCTTAAATCTGAGTTTGGAAAATTTCTTTAAAAATAAAAACTTTCAAAAGTATTTGTGGGAATACTAAGGAGGCACACAACCTATGTTCCTGCATACATCCATGGACACACACACAAGGTAGCCTTTACCTCTGATCTCACAATAGAGAAACTCACATTGTTCACATCAGAAGCAGTTTCTGCCTTAAGTAACCACATATAATAATTTTATTTTCATAAATAAAAGGACAGTCCTTATGAATAAATTTGTGTGTCTTATTTGCATACCTGATGCAAGTCCTCCCCTCCAGTCTTTCTGTCTGTTGCTGCATACTACGAGAATGCTGATATTGCCTTTATCATCTTTTCAATATTGTTTCTGCAACTCTGAACCCTCCTGTTTTATATACCCCTCCTCTATCTAATCCATCCACCAACTCCTTATGCCTGCTCCTGGAGGATTCTTCAGGAAGTTAAATTTAAAATCCCCAAAAGAAATCACTGATGAACTTTATAAAAACGTTTCTCCATTTTTTTTTTTTTTTTTTATTGATAACATAATTGTCCCTGATCATGCAGCTCTTTGGCTCCTGCTCTGCTGAGCAGAGCACACCCCTCCAGAAGTTCTGGATGCTTTGAAGATGGTAATTCTGCATACTTGCATTTTCTTACTGAGAGCAAACAATAACAGCCATGTGAACAACTGACTGTTGCCTACATCTTAACTTTACCTTCCTTTTCCTTATTCTGTGTACTAACCTTAGGTACTCGTGTTCCAGTTTATCCAAATTTAGCTTCCATTACCTTGTTGTCTGCTATTATCACCTTATCATTTCTTTGTTTCTAATTCTACATGGTCTCCTAAATGTGCCTATTACAACTGCTGTGCTGGTGAATGCTGTCAGTCCGTGTCACTTCATCTTATCTCCTCAGCCCAGGGCAAATTTTGCATGAAACCCTGTTCTCCATGAGGTCTCTGCCTAGTGTTCTGTTCACGCGTGACGCTTATGAATCATACCTAATTAGAGTTGCCAGCCAGAAAACCAGTGGAGTATGTACGTATACATATATGTGTGTATATATATATGTGTGTGTGTGTATAATTACTGATTTCCCAGCATTGCAGGCACCGTCAAGGTGCACATGATTATATAGCCAGTACAATTGCTTGTTTATAGCTACTGTTATTCTGTTTACTTCTGCTCTTCCAACATGTTGTGCCGTGCCCTTTGAAGCAGGAGCCGTGTTTTCTTGCATAGTCATACAAAACCAAATCCAGTAGTTTCCACTTTTATGTCAATCTCTGGATGCTACAGAGACAATAATAAGTAAATAGAGATGCCATTTGGGGAGGGGAGTTCAGCATTTACATATGTTGATTTGGGAAATTGAAGGCTTTAACAATATGAGTACTTCAATCAGTTTGCAAGCAAGGAAGATATCAAACAGCTGGCATAGAAATAGCTATCATCATTTTAACAGAAAAAAAAGTAAGCATTTTATAATGTGCATTGTAGTTTTGCAGGTGACTTGGCAATGAAGAAAAAGTAATTTTCTCCAATGATCTGCATTTTATGTAGCTGTCTGTTGTTACATCTGTTGAAAGATAATCACTGTTTAATTTTATTTACTCTGACCATTTCCACTGTAGGTGACTTTTATGTATATTAATTAGCGAAAAATACCTTTTTTCCCCTTTTAAATAGAAGCTATAAACATATAAATCTTAGAGTTAAATCTTTTGAGTTACTGTTGTAATATCAACATTAAAGGTCTACTACACAGATGGGATCACACAGTGAAATTATCTCTGATCCTATGCCTATTTAGTTCTGAAAGTCTGAAAGAGAGGGGAAATTTAGCCATCCTTTGTGTTTTGAGTCTGTTACTCAGCTTTGCTCTGCTGTACTAGTTATTTTGGATAGCTATAGGCTCTGGTTTTCTCCTACAACATCTTTTTATGTGAGGTGCCTCACTTTAGGTGACAGAATGAAAAATTATAGCAATAAACTAAAGTTGTCAAGGGAGAGGAAGCTCAGTCCATCCTACTCCTACCAGTTTGATGCCAGTGCCAGCAACAGATGCCCAGCTCCTGGAGAGGGATCACAGGTCAGCAGGAGAGGACCTGAAGAGCAGCACAAATAAATTCCAGCCACTCCAGCTAGTAAGTCAGCTTCATCGGGGCCCAGCTTATTGCCTCTATGCAAATGCTTGTAACATGGGGAATGAAGAAGAGGAGTCAGACACAGACGTGCACTTGTCTGCAGGGCTATGATCTTGTTGGCATCACAAAGACGTGGTGGGATGGCTCCTACAACTGGAGTGTTGGAATGCAAGGATACAGGCTCTTTTAGATGGACAGGCAGGTTAGATGAGGAGGGCGTGTGTCACCTTCTATGTCAGTGTTGGAGCGAGACCAGAGGAGGCCACAAAGATGAGGCGAGGGCTGGAGCACCTCTGCTGTGAGGATGGGCTGAGACAGTTGGGGTTGTTCAGCCTGGAGAAGAGAAGGCTCCGGGGAGACCTTAGAGCAGCCTGCCAGTATCTAAAGGGGCCAACAAGAAAGGTGGGGAGGGACTTTTGACAAGGGCAGGGAGTGATAGGACAAGGGGCAATGGCCTTAAACTGGAAGAATGAAGATTTAGATTAGATGTAAGGAAGAAACTCTTCCCAGTGAGGGTAGTGAGTCAGTGGCAGAGGTTGCCCAGAGAAGCTGTGAATGCCCCATCCCTGGAAGGGTTCAAGGCCAGGTTGGATGGGGCTGTGAGCAACCTGGTCTGGTGGAAGGTACGATTATTATTCCCTTGAAGTTAGGTTGGTCTGTTAAGAAATTTCTTGCCTGTTTTACCTCTGACCTAGCAATGAGGGAAATCAGTGCCAATCAATAAAACTGTATCTGTAGAACAAAACAGTTAGTGCTAATGACTTGACATCCACATTATCAGAATTTCAGAGAGTTTTTACTACCACTCTCTCTAGCCTGGTTTTGATGGATATTAGAAGTATTGCTCTAGGTGTGCTACTGGAGAACATCTGATTTACTTGCATCCAAAGGAAATCCAGACAGTGCACTCTGAGACTACTCTATGATGTCTACTAAAATATAATGAATGGGAAAACCAAGTGATTTGCTTCAAATACTACATTTGATACAAGATGAAACACTAATGTAGATGCAACTATATCAACATTTTCAACATTTTCTGCTCCTATTAAAAACATCTAGTTTCAGAAATGTTGCCTAAATAGGTAGAAATAGTTTTAAAAAAAGCCACCCATAAACCAAATCAACTTGTTGTAGTCATAGTCACATGGAAGAAGCAACAAATATGCCACTCTCAGTCTTCTTCCAGGGTAGAATCGACATTTAAGGGAATGAAATTTGTAATTATCCCTAACTATCACATAATAACACATCTCATAATCTCCCTCACATCTCCAGCCATTATGAAGTTCACACTCTAATTAAACAAGTATCAGCTACAGAAATCAAATCCCAAAGTTTTGCTTAGCCCTTACTCAGGCAACTCTAAAAGGCAAAAGATCAAAGAAAATTACTGTCTTTCATGCTAATTCCACTACTCAGTTTTACTTTGTTCTTTTTTTTTTTTTTTCTTGCAAATGTAATAATTTTGTAACAGTTTTTATGCAGATTTCCAAGATATATTTGTATCACTGAAATAACAAATGTGTGGGATCTTTTATCTTAAAAAAATACTAATAAAAATCGAGCTATGATTTAGTTCAAAGTGGGTTGTTCTGCATCAATATATTAGCTGAACAGATTGTCAGTGTAAAGTCCATACATGAAAATGTCAGAAGGCAAAAAAGACTGTGGGAAAGAAGAAAAAAAAAATCCATTTAGCTCAGACCACCAATGTGTAACATGAAAAGGTTAATTCTGCAGTGAACACTCTGTCACGATACATAGTTCTACCAAGCTAGCTACAC
>NW_009627034.1:62638-71581 GCF_000690535.1 Cariama cristata
CTAGTTATACCAAGCTGGATCAACAGCTCATATAAAGTCACTTCACTGCAACTAAAATGTGCTGAACTACCTCAGATAAGATTCTGTTCTGAGTGACTGAGAGTTAAACTTCTGCATCAGCTCTGGGAGAGCGAAGTGGCTCAAATCCCGTGCAGAATATGTTATTAATTTCTTATGCAACTACAGAGTGTAAGCAAACTTGTCCAGAGAGGACATACAGAGTAACAGGCATCCTCTTCATCCCTAGAATACAAGATTATGGCCAGACTCGGCAGGGAATAGATTAGTTACTGATCTTAAGGCCCTGAATGAAATGTCTAGTCTTCTTACAGGTTCATGTCAAATTCTAGCAGGATCATGTCGGTTCCAAGATGCCTTCTGTTCAACAGGGACATTAATGAGAATATGGCTTTTTTTCACTGATGTAGTGGTTTGACATGATACTATTGAATCAAAAATGAACCTCCTGGTTCTTAAGTTGCTGAGTTGTTACTGTCACTGACAGTCATTGGACTTATTTCTGTGGACTAATAAGGATGAAGCATAACCACAGGAGTTAAATAATTGCAAGAATAGTATTTTTAAGCAAATGTTAGTACTCTGCAAGATAAGAAATGTGCTTTGTATGTAAATAATGTAATACCTTTTGTGGGTTCTATTATGGGTGCAGTGTAATTATCAGATAGATCTTGTGAGAAAACATGCTTTACAACATTCTCTATGACTGCTAGGGGAGAAATTTTTCAGAAAAGAAAACCACCCCGCCATCCTGAGCACTCATTCCCTGTAATTGTGTGCACTCATTCTTGGTTGGGGGAAAGGTGCATGAAGCTGATTAGATATTTTAAAACAAAAATGTCTCCTTAACAGTGTTGGTTTGTCAAGAAAAGCTACTCATAAAAACATGTTTGGATCACACTTCTTATAGGTTTTTCATTACTGGAATAGGATTTCTGGTCAAACTTGTAGTGAATGAACAGGAATCCAAGGCAGATGGTAGCTTAAAAAGGGTTAGATCACTCCCTAATGAGAGCTAAATTCAAGTCCTTGCCCTTTCTAATTCGCAGGATTCATTTATCTATGGCCATATCACCCTGAGAATACCTGATCTTGTCTGATCTCGGAAGACAAGCAGGGTCGGGCCCAGTTAGTACTTGGATGGGCTATCGCCTGGGAATACCGGGTGCTGTAGGCTAAAAGTTTTGGTTTAGTGGGTTTAGCGGGCATGGTGGCATTGGGTGTATGGTTGGACTTGATGATCTTTGAGGTCTCTTCCAACCATAATGATTCTATGATTCTATTCTATGGTCTTCAATCATTGTAATGTCTGCTTCCTACTGTCCTTGTTTGACTTTACATGGCCCCAACCTCAAGGTCTTTTGAGGTCAACCGGGTATGGGTATCTCAGTAGATACTCCAGTATCTTTTATGACTTGCTAATTCAAAACCCTCAAGCATGAACATTCCTTTGGGCCACCTGCTTCCCTGAGAAAGCTCAGTTCATAACAAAATCAGTGCAAGTAGTCATGCTGTTTGGAGACATGCTAACACTTGCT
Source organism: Cariama cristata (assembly GCF_000690535.1). Classification (NCBI taxonomy): domain Eukaryota; kingdom Metazoa; phylum Chordata; class Aves; order Cariamiformes; family Cariamidae; genus Cariama; species Cariama cristata. Next base: position 64,195 of record NW_009627034.1, read on the forward strand.
GGCACAAACAGTCCTCAGAAAACCTCAGCTACTGGAAGGTGTAGACCTTTAAAAGCACAGGTTTTCCTCATCCTAAGCCTGCTGCAGATCCAGACAGCTTTTTCCCCCTCTCCTAAATGCACATATTTTTCAGGTTGCAGCTACAGTCCTGACCTAGTTTTCCAGTCATCAGATCTTGGATAGGAGAGTAGCACTTTGCAGGGGGACTTAACAATCACATTTCTTATCATGACAACACATGTGAGAGAGGAGTACAGAACAACTGTTGGCATGAGTCAGTGTTTCACCAAAATTTGAAGCTATGAGCTACCATGCACATATGACAGGATATAGAAGACAATCATACTTATTGTTCAGGTACTCTGAGGAATGTTTTTACTGACATCCAGTAGAAGACATTTTACTTGTGTTATGCTGCATACTTTGTATAATGTTCAATTCTTGTTTACCTAGAATTTTTTGCAGGGAATGGGGAGGAGGTGTATAGAGAAATAGCAGTAGATACATTTGGAAGAAGTTAATATAGCAACGAACAGAACAAATTTTCAAGTTTTATATGCAGAATGGTTAAACATCCATTAAACAAGCAATCAACCTCCTACCCCTTGAATACCAGGAAGGAATATGCTGAATGAATCACACTATCTTTTTGCACAATGCAGTATTACAACCTGTTAGAATATGGTTTGAAATGTTGCATTTTAAAAATTAAATTTCAGGATGTAAAAAATCGATCTATAAATTCTGGTGTTTAGAAACCAAATCTGTGTCTACATTTTCAAATACCAGGTTTGTGTACTATGTGCTGAGACTTACTAAGGTTGTATGATAGGTTATGAAATGCTGAACTGCAGATGAGTGAAGTATTTATATGCAGGTATGTGGTGATGCATTTCTCCTTGTTTCTGGGCCTTGCTATGATTTCAGAAATTCATGCCTTAGCCTTTGTGCAATGAGTTGGGTGGTTAAGTATCCCTTGATCATACCAGAAACTCTCTCACAGCTAAGGATGCAATAACACTGACTGTACCAACAAATTCTGTCACCTCACCAAGGCTGGAAGCTCGAGAAAAACAGCCTCGTATCTCGAGCAAAACAGGCCATGGAAGCCTGAGAAAAAGAGGCCTCAGTACATCCTTTATCTGAATTTTAGCTCAGACAAAACACAGTATTATTGCTACTAGATTTTGGTTTAGGCCGGATTATTATTATTATAATTATCTATTAGCCAAATTGTGGCCGGAATGGAAAAATACTAACGACTAAAGACAATCGTCTTGTGAACCTATAACAGTGGTCCTAAGAAAGACTTTTTGAGCTCTCCTGGACGACAGCAGGCTGTGTCCTAAGCAAGACTTTTTGAGCTCTCCTGGACCACAGCAGGCTGTGACCAGCACCTCCCTCGGAGTGGGACACCTCGCAGAGTTCACAAAACTCTCAAGTTTGCAAAGTTGGGAGGGTCGCTGATGAAAGGAGACAACGAAGCCTCGACCGAAAATCCTTCAATCCTCAAGACTCAATCCTCACCCATTGAGAAATGCCAAGGCATTTGAAGCGAGTATTTCATTAAACTTGAGGGAAATTTTTCTAACAGGTATACCTATCTTTATATGTTTATTCCTTTATACATATATCTCTATACATACATATATCTCTCTTTGTGTTTAGTTTGTAATAGCTTGATACAGATCAAGACAGTCGTAGATATACTTGCTAGTGGTGATTTTGTGGTAGTTTACTTTCAAGGGCATGATATATTATATACACATACACATGCTGTTTTATAATTTTCCTGTGGTTGATATTACAAGAATTGGAGCACTGAGAGACCACAAACCGTGGAATCCGGGTGTTCTGAAGTTTTATTACAAATCTAAAACTTGAGCAAACGAAATAAAAAGAGGAGGTCCTTGTACTGCTCAATAAACTAAAACAATTTTAGGGAGACAGATGAGCTGCAAGTTGGCTACAGTGACAAACATACTATAATTTTGTTTTACCTGTTTTACAAAGAATAAAATAAAGGATAGTATTTTCTCAGTACACAGAGGGTTTTAAGCTTTCATAATATTCCATATTAAATCTCAATATGTAAATAAGGAGACATTTACCTGCATACAACAAAACTAGAAAAAAGAAATCCTGTTATTTTTTAGACACTTAAGCTGTCAGGTTTTATGTTTAAGAAGAGTATGTACACAAGTTACTGGTAGAGTGATTATCATGAAAGGTGCTGGCTATCCTACCACTCACTGAAATCACTGGTACGTTTCCACTTATATAATGGATTTTAGATTTTACTGTGTGACAGCATGATCTCCTGTGGAAATAACTTGTGAAATAGTAGCCTTCTGGAAATATCATTTAAAAATGCTATTATTCATACTAGTGATCTGTAACAGCATCGTATTACTTGGTGCCATTTTGATTTGTCAGAGTCATTTCTTGATTAGGACCAACCCAAAATGGAAACAGATTTTTCTTCTTTCCAGCTTTTTACATATATGGATGAGTTATTAATTTTGGAATCCCTAGAGGCGTAAATAAGTGTCCTGCTTCCTGGCTTCAGCCATATGGTTACACCAGGCAGGAAAATGGAACTTTTACATATTGGCTCAAACACAGCCACTTTAAATGAAACATCCTATTCTGAGCAAGATAATTGACTCCTAATCAATTTTTAAATTCAGTTACATTCTAAAATTGGTAGAGACAACACAATATTAATAATAATTTATCTCAGTGGTTTTGGCTTTGCAAACAGAGTTTATAAGGACAAATGAGACTTCCTGCAGCAGTGAGAGACTGTAACTCATCAGGCGATAAAATAATATTTTGTGTGATTATAAAATATTTATTGTGATAGAAAAAGAGAGGAGGTGACAGAGAAGGAGCATGACATTTGTTTTCAAAATATGCAAATATTTTTGCAAAATGTCACTTCGAAATAGAAAGAGAAAATAATCGACAACTAACCTGTTATGTGATCCATATTAAGAGAAAAACAGTTTCAAATTCACTGAGTAATTGTTCTATGACAGAACCGAAACTGTTCTAAATGACCATGAAATTCTAAACCTTTCAGCCTGAATTCTTTAGTAATCAAAGCTTGTGTTTGCTGGTTTGCTATTTTCTCCTTCCATTCTTGATTTCTAATTGATGTTCTTTATCCCATAGGAATGATCACTAGCAATGAATACGACAGCTTTCACAACTGAGGCCAGTGGAGAGATTTTAATTGACTCGATCACCCAGAAGGAAAGGTAAAGATGTGGCCTCATTGTGCTAGTTCTCATAAAGCATAACGGAGTTTAAAAGACTGGGAAAACAATAAAACATAATAAATTGATATAAGGGTGGAAGTGTTTTTCTTTTTTAGTAAAATGCATGTATTTTATTGCTTGTCTTTTTTTCTTCAAAGCAAGTAAATTAAGCAGTACTAAATGTTTCTACCAGTCATTCCAAAGAAAATGTATGCAAGTGACCTGAGGCAGGGAATAAAACGAAATATTTCAACCTTATCTGATGGGAAATGGCTGAACATAAAAAATAAAGTGATTTTGTATTTGATAAATATTTAACCTTTAAATACGAAGTCTGCATTTCATCTTTCTTCTCTAATTTTCTCTTTTGCTTCTTATCTGACGACTAAATATATCTCCTACTTCTAATGGTTTGTCTTCTCCTGACAATACACTGCAGGACCAAAGACAGCATAAGCAGTCAGAGATGAAGAGTGTTAAAATGTTACACAAAAGCAAGCAAACAAACAAGTATTTTAACAAGATATGCCATAAGTCATTGGTTAAACACGCAAAGCTTTCACTTCTTGAAAGCACTGCTTGAAAGTATTTCTAAGAATAACTGTCTTATTTTTGCGGAGGTCAGCATTCACAATAAAAGACACAGTAGCAAATTAAAATCTCCATTCAGATTATCTTGTACATCAATTTCCACTGACACTAGACCTCCTTCTGTGTCTTTCTGTAAATAGGAAAGGAGAATTAGACTGAGGTCTCCTCTTAGACATGGTTGGGAAAATATTTTTTTTCCTATGACTAATTTTAAACCTTTTTAATTTGGTAATTTTGGGGGGGATATGTGTCAAGAATCTGAAGGCTGAATATGTTATTTTTTTTCAGTTTTTATTTTCAAGAAAAATGGTTACCAATTGTTTTTAATTAAAAAATCTTTTTGTTCAAAAACCATGTTACAAAAAAGGATTATTTTATGGAAGACTTTCAGTCAATATCTTAATAGCCATCTGTTAATATATGTGAGACAGTCAGATGCTATGGTACTTAGTGCCACAGAGATACCTGTAGAGATATGAAGCAAAGGGGGACAGAGAGGAAAAGCAGAGAAAGGCATAGTCAAACAGAGAAAAAAAAATACATTTATATATTTTTATACATAAGCATAAAGGTTTTCCGTATTCAAAAGGCAGGAAGTGATGGAGGGAGGAATCTGTTATTTCATTATTTGGTAATTCTGTAACAATAACACTAGTAGTGTCTCCATATATATAGGGAAAGTATAGTCCTATTATTTTGTTGTCCTCATGGGAGGTCCAAGTTTACTACAGAATGAAGAAAGGCTCTAGTGCCTTTCAGAAATTTTCAAAGACTGGATGGTCCTCTTCAGATTCCCTTTTTCCTCCTCAAATAAACAGAATTACTTGCTTTTTATGTGTATGGCACTCTAATCTGTCTCGTTATTTCAATATATAACCACAAGTCCTGTATTTTAATGAACGTACAGCCTTTCCATTTTTACCATTTAAGAGCATGTTCTCTTCTTATAGACAGAGTCATAGGATTTTGAGAAGATTTAGTGAAGATTTACTGTACTTCAGTGATAGCAAAAGAGAGGTTGGGAAATCATTTCCACCATCTCTTGTACATGGTACTGTATTGCTGCGGAAGCCTCAGTCACACAAGAGCTTTCAGGAAGAGACTTTTTGGCTCTTCACTATACATGGCTACATCTTCCAGTTCCTGAAGGCGTGCACAAATTGTGCTCCAAAGCTCATCACAACAGCAAGTTCTGGCACACTTTGCAGCTCTGTAACAATCTGAAGGAGGAATGATATTGGAACAGGCAGAAAACCAGGTTTTCTCTATCTGAGCTGTAAAACCATAGGGGTATCTTCTACATGAGAACAACTGCAGAAATGTGTCATAGGATAACAATTCCTGACTATTTCTAAGGAGGTAATCAACAATAACAGCTAATTGTTTAACAGAAGCACTACAAAAACAAAATAACCTGCTGTGTTCTCTTCTGTTTTATCTCAAATGGAAGACCACAGAAGGTAATTATTCTAAAAAAATTCAGTTGTTTGAACACTACTAGTTCTCCTCACATTGTTAACTGTAGAAGTTTACATAAGACTCAAACACAAATCAACACACATTCTTGTCATTGTAATCAGGAAAAGAAAGAGCTAATACTGTTACGGCTCTTATGTCAAATGATGTGCCTGTCTCATAAGCTACGAAGGCTCAAAGGAAGTAAATGGATGTTGTACGGATAGTCTAAGTTTCAAGTTGGTAGATGAAACTGAATTCTATCAGAGGTTTCAGTCACTGTCATTTCACTCAGCTTTGCAGAACAACTACCTGTACATTCAATACCTCTTGTTTTACTTAAACCTATTGAGTTAATAATTATTTCAGATTAGTGCATGTCACCTAAAAATACTACTCTGTTCTGTTCATTTTTTTTTTTCACAGAAATTGCCATTAACAGTGAATTCTGATCAGTCTCCTCACTTGCAGAGATCTCCCATTCTTCCCACTGATGAACACTCCATCTTTGTCACCCCTTTTTATAAAAACAGACTAATAACACTGTTTCCCCCTATTCCTTAAAAAAAGCAGCTCTTTTCTGTCATGCACTGGAGCTTTGATTCAGTTTCTCAACTTTTCGTGCTGTTGTTTATGGTGAATTTTGTTCGCATCACCTCTTGTTCACCTCATATGAGGATAAGAAGCCCAATTTAAAGTTTACAGTGTTCCCCAGTTTTTAACATAACAAAAAGTAAAATAACAGATTTGTACACATTTGTAGAACAGATGCTCCACAGACTGTAGAAGACTCCAATTCTATTGTCTGGTAAGCATAGCGGACCCCTCATCATATTCTTTCTCCTGAAAACTGTCGATTGAAGAAAACTTTGTCCTTTTCAAAGGTTTTTGAGTATGTAAAAAAAGTCAGGATAAGTAAAACCACCACAGCAATTGTTTAAATGAAGACTTGCGTATTTATGTCCTTTATTTACAGATAAAACATTTGAGTTCCACAGAAGTCATTGTACACTTTTCTCCTTAAAATCATTCTTCCAAACTCACACTTCAGAGATAATTAAAGCCACATTATGACTTCTACCCTGAAAATTTAGATGCTACCAGTCTGTGATAGAAGGAATAGGTCAAATGAAATTGATTTCTGTTAAACAGATGGTCTCATATATGATTCTTTTAACTTTTGAAATATAGAAAAATGCACTAAACGGTTTTGGAGAAAGATAAGATAACACAGCAAGATATTTGCATTGCAAGGAATTTGTGAAGAGAAATTAGACCAAAAGGAAGCAGTAAAACTAGGATGATGAATAATAAAGCAAAGCTAAGTTATAAGTACCTGGGAGCACTGAGACATTTGGGTTATAAGTCAGATGAGGGATGGTGTTAAGCCCTATCTGAATTTGCAGCATGCTGAAGGACAAAAAGATAAGAATATGGGACTGAAACAGCCGTATGAGTGAGTGACTGTGGATAATTACCCTAGAGCCTTCATTCCCTAGTTGCTGGTAGAAAAATGGATCAACAGATGTTTAGACTGAGAATTGATGAAATTGCCCTTTAGATGTGGTACTTCAAGACATGGTTTAGTGGACAGGGTGGCATCAGGTGTACGGTTGGACTTGATGATCTTTGAGGTCTCTTCCAACCATAATGATTCTATGATTCTGTGATTCCACCTTCTGTACGTTTGCTTTTGATGTTTGAGTTCCAGAAGATTTCACTGTTTGAACTAGGAGTTTGAGAATAAGGGTCACAAATGGGTGTCTTGCTTGGGCTTGTCACATGATACTTAAATAAATTTAAAAAAAAAAAATGAGAGAGAAACATTTCCATAGCCTGAAACACTGAAGAACTATGCTATTACAGGAAAACATTATCAGGTTACGTAAGGTATATTTGGGCAGCCAATGAATTTCATATAGACATTTTCCAAAAAGCTATATATCCAACGGTTTAAGTATAATTTTTGTTAAAATCAGAACTTACACTAATCCTTTGCTTCTTCCTTTTCTGTTACACGGTTCTAATAGCAATAAATATCCAGGTCAGAGTGTTGTGGTTTAACCCCAGCCGGCAGC